>NW_017088726.1:0-355 GCF_001483705.2 Eufriesea mexicana
AATTGCGGTGAGTAGCGCAAAAGTCATAGTCATCGTAGCTTAACCAAACGTAACCTAATCAATGCAAACGTAACCTAACACAACTTAACGTGACGCGACCGCTATGGCTGGCCTCCCTAGCGCCAAGCTGAACATGTTAGAGAAAGGCAGAGCGCAGAAATCCATAGAATCGCTGTGCATGGCACAATAGTCGAAGCTACCCCATACTAACATAGCCAAACATAACACGACAGTAAGTAGCTTAACTCAACCTAACGTGCCGACAACATTATTGACAGGGCCCACAACGCCTAGCGGAATATGCTAGACGACAGCGGAATGCACAGATCCACCGAACAACAGTCTACACCACGTA
>NW_017088727.1:0-355 GCF_001483705.2 Eufriesea mexicana
CGCAGAAGCAAGCCGAACAGCCGTATATATCACAAAAGTGAAAGTTATCCCATCCTAACCTAGCAGAACGAAACATAAACGAACATAAGCTAGTCGAAACGAACGTCCCGCGACCACTATTGTTGTCCTCCCCAGAGTCGGGTTGAGTATAGTAGTGGACAGTACAACGTAGAAATCAGCCGAATCGCAGTGTACACCACGAAAGTCGAAGCTATACATACCTGACCCAAACTAACATAATCTAACCAAACGTAGCCGAACTCAACCTAACGTGCCGAGACCAGTGTTAGTGGCCAACCTAGGGTCGAGCAAGGTATAGTAGAGCACTGCATTGCGCAGAAGTCAACCGAAGAGC
>NW_017088728.1:0-355 GCF_001483705.2 Eufriesea mexicana
ACATTGCTCTACTCTTACATGCTTTGCCGTGTGGTGTCCAGCAGTAGTGGTCGCGGTACTTTATACTTAGTTCGTATATGTCAGGTTAGGTTATGTTAGCTTGGGTTGGATTAGGATGACTCTGACTTTTGTGATATACACTGCAATGCGGTGTACTACTGCGCTCTAGTTTGATCTAGTACGTTGTGCTTCGATCTGGAGAGGCAAGGAACTGTGTTCCCTGCCCGATTGGTAGAGCAAGGCTGAGATCGATTATGTTACGTTTGGTCATGCTTGGAAGAGGTAGCTCCGACTATTGCGCTCTGCACCGCGAATCTATGGATTTACGCGATATACTCCCCTCTATTCTGTTCTG
>NW_017088729.1:0-355 GCF_001483705.2 Eufriesea mexicana
CCAACAGTATCTTTCCTCCTTGTTTATGCAAGAAAGAGATCTGACCACCGTACTAATCGAAAACGTCAATAAAATTGAACTTTACAGCCAGATTCTATAGCAATGCAATGGCAATTGCACGCCAATAGAATCTTTCCTTCTTATTTATGCATGGAAGTTGGCTCACCACGATATTAGTCGATAATGTCAGTAAAATTGAATTTTCCAGCAAGTCTCTATAGCATTGGAATGCCTATAGCATGCCAACAGAATCTTTCCTCCTGATTTATGGAAGAATGATAGCTCACCACCATATTAGTCGAAACTGTCAATAATATTGAACTTTCCATCCAGATTCTACAGCATTGCAAAGCCT
>NW_017088730.1:0-355 GCF_001483705.2 Eufriesea mexicana
GACCTTAATCTAGTACGAGATAACTCGTCCTCCTTATTCAACATATTAGACACAGATTACCTCTAAGTCTACCAGCAAACAAACTTTTCCAACGAAACGCTGTTCATCTTTTACTCAGAACTTCGATCAACTCTCCAATGGCAAATATGGATCACGGATATTAGGAAGGAACTTCATCGATCGAAATCTCGATTCACGCACCGTAGGTACGAGCTGGATAGTGAAACCAAGCAGAAAGCGGCTCGTGAAAGGTCAAAAACGAAGTCCACGCTTTCGGAAACACCGTGTGTCTCTGAATCGTCGAGATATAATTGATCGCCGCTCGAGATCTCCGGTTGAAATGAGTTAGGTGCAC
>NW_017088731.1:0-354 GCF_001483705.2 Eufriesea mexicana
CAATGCCAAAGAATCTTGCTGGAAAATTCAATTTTATTGACATTTTCGACTAATTCCGTGGTGTGTTAACTTCCTTGGATTCGTAAGGAGGAAAGATCCCTTCGGTGTGATATAGCCATTGCAATGCTGCAGAATTTGGCTGGAAAATTCACTTTTATAGACATTTTCGACTAATATCGTGGTGCCTCAAACTTTCTTGCATGTACAAGGATGAATGATTATATTGACAAGCTATAACAATTGCAATGCTATAGGACCTGGCTGGAAAGTTCAATTTGATTGACATTTCCTGCTAATATACTGGTGAGCTAACTTTCTTGCATAAACAAGGAGGAAAGATTATATTGGTAAGCT
>NW_017088732.1:0-355 GCF_001483705.2 Eufriesea mexicana
GTTTGGCTAGGTTACGTTACGTTCGATTATGCTCGGTTTGGTTAGGTTTGTTTGGGATAGCTATAAATTTTTTGGTATACACTGATACTTGGTCGACTTCAGCGTAATACGTTGCTCTTCTATACACTGCTTGGCTCTCGTGAGGCCAGCAATAGCGGTCAAGGTACGTTAGGTTGTACTATGTTACGTTTGGTTACATAAGGTTTCGCTGTGTTAGGATGGGATATCTTTGACTTTCTTCTATGCACTGCTTTGGGGTGAGTTACTGCGCCCTTCTGCGCCCTAATATGATTTGCATGGCATTGGGGGGGGGGCAGCAATAGTGGTTTCAGCCAGCTACGTTTAGTTATGTTAC
>NW_017088733.1:0-355 GCF_001483705.2 Eufriesea mexicana
ATTTTTGCAAGGCAGTTGGCTCTCTCTGATATTAGACGAAAATGTCAATAAAACAGAATATTCTAGCCAGATTCTAAAGCATTGGAATGGCTATAGCACGCTAATAGGATCTTTCCTCCTTACTTATGAAAGGATGTCAGCTCACCACGATATTAGTAGAAAATGTCAATGAAATTGTATATTTCAGCCAGATTCTAAGCCATTGCAATGGCTATAGCACGCCAATGGAATCTTCCCTCCTTATTTATGCATGACAGCTGGCTCAGCACGATATTAGTCGAAAATGTCAATGAAATTGTGTTCCCCACCCTGACTCTATAGTATTGCAATGGCTGTAGCACGCCAATAGTGTCTG
>NW_017088734.1:0-355 GCF_001483705.2 Eufriesea mexicana
ATTAACAAATAACAACACAGTACTGAGGTTACCCATCAAAAGTGCAACGTTATCGGTTGATAAATCTGTTTATTGATGGTGTAAGTTCTATGGCGACTATAGGATATGCAATGTAGAGATCTGTTATGGCTACACATAATTAAAATTACCCAGTACGATACTTGGTACATCCGCCTACAGAGCACTGTAACCGTTGTATTAGTGTGTGCACTAATGATTTGAACAGTATGCAGCTTCAGGATGAGAAACTGATAGATCAGATATCTTTAGAGACAATGAAAAATGAAGGTAGAGCACGGATTAGCCATTTCCACAACGCTACAACCATTGAATTAATCTGTTCGCCGATCTTCTA
>NW_017088735.1:0-355 GCF_001483705.2 Eufriesea mexicana
GGCAACGCTCGCTTATGTTATGGTAGTTTGGGTTAGGCTTGCATTGTCGTGAATTTCGTGGTATAGGCTGCTTTCCGGTGGACTCCTGCGCTCTATTGTGCTCTAGTATGTTCTGCTTGGCTCTGGGGAGGCCAGAAACAGTGGTCTCGGAAAGTTAGGTCGAGACAGATAACGTTTGGTTATGTTACGTTTGGTTAGGTTAGGATATGGTTGCTTTGACTTTTATGTTACACACCGCTATTTCGTGGATTCCTGCACTCTAAATTACTCGAATATTCTCTGCTTGGCTCTCGAGTGGCAGCAATAGTGTTCTCGGCACGTTCCATTCCGTTAGGCTACCTTCGGTTAGGCTAGA
>NW_017088736.1:0-355 GCF_001483705.2 Eufriesea mexicana
TTACGTCACGTTTGGCTATGTTACGATTGGTTACGTTAGGATAGGATAGCTTTGACCTTTGTGATGTACACTGCTGTTCGGTGGGTTTCTGCGCACTACATTGTCCTAATATGCTCTGCTCGGCTCAGGGGAGGCCAGCAGCCGTGGCCTCGGCAAGTTAGGTTGAGTTATGTTACGTTCTGTAACGTTTCGTTATGCTAGGTTCGGCTAGAGTGGCTCTGACTTTCGCACTATACACTGCTTTTCGTTGGATTTCTGCACTCTACTGTGCTCCACTATATTTTCCTTGGCCCTGGGGAGGCCTGCAACGGTCGACTCGACATGTTTGGTTGTGTTATGCTACGTATGGTAATGT
>NW_017088737.1:0-355 GCF_001483705.2 Eufriesea mexicana
TTGATTAAAGTCACGTTTGGTTATGTTAGGTTTGGTTTAGTTTGGATAGGATGGCTTTGACCTTTATAGTATGAAATGCCATTCCGTGGACCTCTGCGCTCTACTGTGTAGTAGCATATTCTGCTTGGCTATGGACAGGCTAGCAATCGTGGTCGGGGCACTTTTTGGTTTTGTTATGTTACGTTTGGTTATGTTTCGATTGGATAAGGTTGGAGGCGACGTCTTTGACTTTTGCTCTATACATTGTTATTCGGTGGATACCAACGATCTACAGTGCTCAAGTACGTTCTGATTGGCACATGGAAGGCCAGCAAACGTCGTCTCGGCAAGTTATGTTGTGTTCGGCCACCTTATG
>NW_017088738.1:0-356 GCF_001483705.2 Eufriesea mexicana
GCGGAATATTCTGCGCTTGGTGATAGAAGACACACGCGGATCCCGGAATATTCCGCGCTTGGTGATAGTAGACAGTCGCGGCTCGCGGAATATTCCACGCAAATGGGTTAAGGACATACGCGACTGTATTCATCGCTTCAGCCAATAAGGACAACGGTAATTCTGGCTTCGAGTATAACATTGACCGTGCGACCTCGACTATAGTTCTGTTTTCCCGCTCTGCGACACCATTCTGTTGAGGTGTATGCGAAATACTCAAAGTGTTATATGCCTTTATTACCTAAATAGCGCCAAACATCCCTGTTCTTAAATTCTTTTCCGCCGTCGCTGTGAAATTCTTTTATATTTTCCCGAAA
>NW_017088739.1:0-356 GCF_001483705.2 Eufriesea mexicana
TTGGGAAGACAGCAAATATTGGTCGTTGCAATTTGGATTGTTTTAGGTTACGTTTGCTTATGTCACGCTTCGTTGGGTTAGGACAGCTTAGCTTAGACTTATGAGCTATACAGACCTATTAGGTGGACTTCTGCGTCCTTCTGTGCTCTAGTATGCTGTGGCTGGCTCTGGCAATGCCAGTAATGGTGGGCGCTGCACGTTACGTCGGGATAGGCTGCGTTTGGTTTGGTTACATTGCTTTTGGTGAGGTTCGGGTAGCTTTGACTTTTCCGCTATAGGCTGCGGTTCAGTGGATTTCTGCACTCTACTCTCCTCTAACAGGTTCCGCTTCGCTATGTGGCGGCCAGCATTGGTGG
>NW_017088740.1:0-356 GCF_001483705.2 Eufriesea mexicana
TGTACGTATGCGTGTATGTATGGATGCATGTATGGGTGTATGGTTGTATGTATTGATGTATGTAAGGATGTATGAATGGATGAATGTACGGGTGTATGTATGGATGTATGTGTGGATGTACGGGGGAGGTATGGATGGATGTATGCATGTATGTGTGGATGTATGTATGGTGGTATGGATGGAGGGATGGATGTACGCGTGGATGGTCGTATGGATGGATGGATGGATGGATGGATGTATGCATGAATGAAGGGGTGTATGTTTGGATGGATGGTTGTTTGGATGGATGGATATATGAAAGGATGGATCTATGGATGGATGGATATATCGATGGATTATGTTTGGGTGGATGCATG
>NW_017088741.1:0-356 GCF_001483705.2 Eufriesea mexicana
ACTACAGCACCTGGTCTCCCCGAATCCAAGCAGAATGTTGTGGAGCAGAGTGGACCTAAGGAGTCCACCGAATAACAGTGTATGGCACGAAAGTCGTAGCAATTCTTACCAAACTTAGCCTAACCCAACATAGCCAAACGTAACCTAACTCAGGCTAACGTGCCGCAGCCGTTATTGCTCGAATTCCCAGAGTCGAGCAGGGTATAGTAGTGCAAAGTAGAGCACAGGAATACACCGAAAGTCAGTGCATAACAAAAAAGTCGAGGATATCCTATCCTAACATGGCCTCACCTTACCTAACAAAACGTAGCATAACTCAACATAACGTGCGGCGACCATTGCTGCGGGCGTCCCCA
>NW_017088742.1:0-356 GCF_001483705.2 Eufriesea mexicana
ACTTCATTTATGACGAACTCAAGTTGAAGTCAAGTTACATTAATGGAACTCAAAGTTGAACTCAAGATGCATTAAATGAACTTAAGTGCAACTCAAGATTCATTGAAGACAAGTCAAGCAAGTAGCACATCATTTAATGAAACAAGACTTCAAAGTACTTCAAACTAGTTCAAGCTCCACCTTATTTACTCTTGGAAGGTTACAAGACTTGGAAGACTTCATGGAGGCTTCAATTCTCGGATTTATAGCTTTTGTTAATGTAATTTTCAGTTTTTAAGTATTTTCCATTACATTTTAGGTTACTTTTGTTAGTGGTTCATTATGGCATTCAAGTATTGGAGGTTACACTCTTTAAT
>NW_017088743.1:0-356 GCF_001483705.2 Eufriesea mexicana
CCTATCCTAACCAACCGTAACATAGCCGAACGTAACGCAACCCAACCTTACATGCCGCAACCATTACTGCTGGCATCCACATAGCCAAGGAGAGCGCATTACCGCGCAGTACAACACCGAAATCCATAGTATCGCAGTGTATGTCAGAAAAGTCAAAGCTACCTGAACCTAACACAAAACCAGCAGATCATAGCCAAACATAGCGTAAATGAAGCTATTGTGCCGAGACCGCTACTGCTGCATAGCCAGAGCCGAGCACGTCATACTTGCGCGCAGTAGAGCGCAGAAATCCACCGAATATCAGTGTACAGCACATAGGTTAAAGCTACCCCGTTCAAACTTAGCCTGACCCAACC
>NW_017088744.1:0-355 GCF_001483705.2 Eufriesea mexicana
TCCTTATTTATGCCATAAGGTTAGCTCACCACGATATTAGTCGAAAATGCCAATAAAATTGTACTTTCCAGCCAGATTCTAAAGCATTGCAATGGATATAGCACTGAAAAAGCATCTTTCCTCCTAACTTACGCAAGGAAGTTAACTCACCACGATGTTAGCCGAAAGTTTCAACAAAATTGTATTTTCCAGCCACATTCTATATCATTGCAATCGCTATAGCACACAAAAAGCATCTTTCCTCCTTACGTGTGCAAGAAAGTTAGTTCACAACGATATTAGTCGAAAATGCCAATAAAATTGAATTTTCCGGGAAGATTCTATAGCGTTGCAATGGTAATAGCACTCCAATAGG
>NW_017088745.1:0-355 GCF_001483705.2 Eufriesea mexicana
TCAATAAAATTGAATTTTCCGTCCAGATTCTATAGCATTGCAATGGTTATAGCTTGCCAATATTATCTTCCCTCCTTGTTTATGCAAGAAAGATTGCTTACCACGATATCAGTCGAAAATGTCAATAAAATTCAATTTTCCATCCAGATTCTATAGTTTTGAAATGGCCATAGCACGTCAATAGATTCGTTCCACCTTGTTTATGCAAGAAAGTGAGCTTTCCACGATATTAGTCAAAAATGTCAATAAGATCGAATTTTCCAGCCAGATTCTACGACATTGCAATCTCAATAGCACTCCAAGAGGATCCTTCCTCCTTACGTATGCATGGAAGTCATTTCACCACAATATTAGT
>NW_017088746.1:0-356 GCF_001483705.2 Eufriesea mexicana
AGGAAGCGTAACCTAACCCAAACTAACGTGCCGCGAGAACTATTGCTGGCCTTCCCAGAGCCAAGGTGAAAGTATTAAAGCACTGTAGGGAGCAGAAATCCGCCTAACAGCAGAATATGGCAATAAAGTCAAAGCTATCCCCCCCCCTGACATAAACAACCGTAGCACAACCAAACGTGGCTTATCTCAACCTAAAGTATCGGGACCACTATTACTGGTCTCCACAGAGTCAAGCAGAACACACTATTGGAGAGCAGACCGCAGATATCCACACAATCGAAGTGTATATCAGAGAAGTAGAAGCTGCCAAGCCTAACCCAAGCCAACAGAACAAAACCAGATATAGCCTGACTTAG
>NW_017088747.1:0-356 GCF_001483705.2 Eufriesea mexicana
TCTTTGTTATTTATTTAACATACTTTTTAGATTTAGTAATTATCGTGGGATGTGTATTAATTACTGTCTTATGTAATTAACGATTCATTCTAAGTAGTGAAATGTCCGTTTCTATATTGTTGCAGTTTAACAATAGATAAAAGATCATAGATCATAGATCATGTTATTGTTGATCGAATTTTAACCTCAGTAACTAAAGAAGACATATCGTGTTAGATAAAAATGAAAGAATAGTATTAAGAATAGAAATCACATCTTTCATTTTGTAAAATTACGTTATTCGATGTAATTAAAATTTTAAGGCATTTAATGAATTTTTAATTCGCGCTTGTTTCAAAATTCCTAAACTTGAATGT
>NW_017088748.1:0-356 GCF_001483705.2 Eufriesea mexicana
ATCCATCCGTTCATGCACACATCCTTCCATACATGCACCCATCCATACAACCACACATCCACATATCCATCGATCCATACACCTATCCATCCATACATCCAACCATCCATACGTCCATGCATCCGTTCATCCATACATCCGTACATCCATACATCCATGCATACATACATCCACACATCCATAACTCAAATACTGCCGTACAATTAATACATCCACACATACATGCGTCCATACTTTCAAACATCCATCCATCCATACATCCATCCATCCATACATACATACATACATCCATTCATACATACATACATACAACCACACATCCATACATCCGTACATCCATCCAGCCGTATACTCGT
>NW_017088749.1:0-355 GCF_001483705.2 Eufriesea mexicana
TACACCTTATATATGCGAGAAAGTTAGCTCACTACGATATTATTCGAAAACGTCAATAAAATTTATCTTTCTAGCCATATTCTATAGTATTGAGATGGTCATAGCTTGCCAATAGATTCTTTCCACCTTGTTGATGCAAAAAAGTTAGCTTTCCACGATATTAGTCAAAAATGTCAATAAATTTGGATTTTCCGGCCAGATTCTACAGCATTGCAATGGTCATAGCTTGCCAATATAATATTTCCTCCTTGTTTATGCAAGAAAGTTAGCTCACCACTTAATTAGTCGAAAATGTCAATAAAATTGAACTTTCTACCCAGTTTCTACTGCATTGCAATGTCTATAGCATGCTAAT
>NW_017088750.1:0-356 GCF_001483705.2 Eufriesea mexicana
CAGTGCATTGCAATGGCTATAGCACGCAAATAGGACATTTCCCCTTTATTTATGCAAGAAAGATAGCTCGACACGATATTAGTCGAAATTGTCAATAAAAATGATATTTCCTGCCAGATTCCAGAGCATTGCAATGGCCACAGCACGCCAAAAGGATCATTCCTCCTTTCTAATGCATGACAGATAGCTCACCACGATATTAGTCGAAAATATCAATAAAATTGTATTTTCCTTCCAGATTCTATAGCATTGCAACGGCTATAGCACGCCACAGGGATCTTTCCTCCTTACCAATGCAAGGAAGTTATCTCGCTACGATGTTAGTCATAAATGTCAATGAATTTGAATCTTCCATC
>NW_017088751.1:0-356 GCF_001483705.2 Eufriesea mexicana
TAAGAGGAGGAGAGGAGAAGGCTGGGATAAAATGAATCTAATACTTGGTGGTCGATTGTACTTTATTCCGTTGGATAGGATTGTTCCACCCTGGAGAGCGTGTTCATAACACGATTTTTATTCTAGGGCTTACAATTTTAACAGACCTATTTGTTTATTTTATATTTTATAGTACGACTGCAATTCCGGAGGTTAGATGTGCCTCACCGCTGATCTAGCGGATTAAGTTTATAAAGATGAAGCAAAGTTTAGGAATTTTTACAAGTACCAGACACGACAGATGGGACCCACGTGTGACAGACACAAGAAGTAACGAACGGACACCACTTATAAATCACGTCATTGACCATCAAAAA
>NW_017088752.1:0-356 GCF_001483705.2 Eufriesea mexicana
TTTAACAAAATGTGCTTTTTACCCCTTTTTTCGTTTTCGAATTCCGGACGTTTAAAGAGTCGTAGATTCGAAGACAAGAAGTTATATGCGCCTTGAAATCTCCACTTTGTTCCGGTCTTACGGTTATACGGCAGTTCACCGTTGAATATTAGCATTTCGTACTTAGATATTGATTGACTTGCTAATAACTTGATGGAAATGGTTGGGACCTTTATATCGATGATAGTGTGCAATGCGTTTTTTCATTTTTGTTAAACACTCTCGGCTAAGTGTCCTTCAGCAGTGGATACGAAACGTAAAATTGATTTGCAGAAATTTGCGCGAGCGTCTCATGTTTCGTATTGGTGCTTCCGGGG
>NW_017088753.1:0-356 GCF_001483705.2 Eufriesea mexicana
TACTGCTGTTCAGAGGATTTCTGCCTTCAACTGTGCTCTACTACATTCTGCTTGGCCCTGGGTTTGCCAGCAGTACTGGTCGCGGCACGCTACACTGAGCTATGCTACGTTAGACTAGGATACGCTGGCTTTGGTTAGGATCGGGTGTCATCGACTTTTCTGCTGTACATTGCGTTTCTATGGACTTCTGCGCACCACTCTCCTCGAATGTGTTCTGCTTGGTACTGTGGATCGCGGAAATCCACCGAATAGTAGTGCACAGCACAAATGTTAATGCTATCCAGACAAAACAAAGCCTGACCCAACCTTAACGAACGTAACTTGAACCATCATAACTTGCCGAGAACACTATTGCT
>NW_017088754.1:0-356 GCF_001483705.2 Eufriesea mexicana
TCTGTAGACAGACGTCCTAAGAACCGTAACGTCAATTGCAAGTATCTCAGGCCGCCACCGTGCGATACTTTGATTACCCTAGAATTGCATTATAATTTTCGTTATCAGTGAACA
Source organism: Eufriesea mexicana (assembly GCF_001483705.2). Lineage (NCBI taxonomy): Eukaryota > Metazoa > Arthropoda > Insecta > Hymenoptera > Apidae > Eufriesea > Eufriesea mexicana. The sequence goes on from NW_017088754.1 coordinate 115, forward strand.
AGTTATTTCGACGGCTACAGTACTGCGATAATGTCTGTACACAGTACCGAGTGTACAGCTGTTAATATCTCGAGCCATAAAGGGTCTGTCAATTTATACTCTAGAATTTCTACAGAATCCAAAGCATCATAGAGAAGGTTAATCCACCGGCTAAAGTGCACTGTTGAAGGATGCGCTAAGTACCGTACTGACGGTTCTAAACTGTCTCAAGCCATAACCTTATTATATATTGATTATTCTAG
>NW_017088755.1:0-356 GCF_001483705.2 Eufriesea mexicana
ATCGTTTAGATCAATTAATATTAATTGAAATGCATACAGTCAATTTTTCTTATAGTCACTGATAACTAATACCATGGTCTTATTTTATTACTACGTTAGTAGTCGCTAATGAATTATGTATGATTGGAATCTTTGATAATTATTTAGAAAATGGATGGTTTCGTTTATAAATATATTGTGAGAATCTACATTTTGAATATATTTTTTTTAAAAATTATAGATACTACTTTCTTTTAGTTTTCGAGATATTGGCAAGAAACTTTCATTATTGTACGTTCAATTATGTTCATATATGTGTATCTTTGATCGTTAGATCCTTATCGTTGGATCCATTCACATACTGATTAATGGTTTAA
>NW_017088756.1:0-356 GCF_001483705.2 Eufriesea mexicana
TCGAGCCAGACATTGATTAGGATATTTTATATCAGGTTTAAATCACTTGCTGTTCATCTTGATGGCATAGTATGATCTAGTCACTACTCTTTCAACTTTCGTGACAGTCAAGTTAGGCAAAAATTTGTCATTTTCTTTTACAGTACTAGCTTTCCCATTTACTTGCTACACTAACTTAACTTACACGTAATTTCTTCGATTTTAAAGCCACTTTCCAAATTATTTTTCTGAAAGTCGTAATTTCTCTATACTCAGGGATAGGTGTATACTCCAACTTGCATTTCATTCACAGGGACACGAAAAAATATTAAAGTGACCCATCCTAGTGATTGTCAACTGGATTGAAAACTCGAGCC
>NW_017088757.1:0-356 GCF_001483705.2 Eufriesea mexicana
GCCGGCCGAATACACCACCCTGGCGCACATACGGAAGGCGCGAACGTATGGGCCGTGCAGGTTTTTGGTCTTGTCTGTCATCGTCTCTATCCTCGCGCAATTCTCGGATATGACAGCAGACAGTTCCACCGCGGACAGCGGACGGTGCACTCTGGCGTGCTCCTCCCGTGTGGGGAGGGTCGCCTTCGCTCGGCTTATGCTCGTGGGTTTCGGGGCGAGTCCAATACAATCCAAACCTTCGAATGGGTCATATTTATCCAACACCGACCTCCGCGGAAGCTTCGCCGTCTTCGCGGTGGATACCCACGAAGACGACGTTTCGCCACCGCCCGTGACGCTGACGGCACCTGCGAAGG
>NW_017088758.1:0-356 GCF_001483705.2 Eufriesea mexicana
TTCAGTTTACAGAAATAATGAGTACGTATTCCTTCTTTTATCGGAAGAATATGGAGTCTGCGCGAACGATTTGAGGCATCAAAAACAAACAGAACGAAATGAACAGAATGAAACGAACACCGAACGTAGAAATTGATTAAATGCAAGAAAATAATATCGAAATAACGCAACTTTAACACACGGAAAACACGCTGTTATTCGTTTCTCTTCGACACCGAAGGACTCACGCCTGTGCCGGTCACAATCTACTTTCACGAGGGTTCTTCGAAGCTCCTCTACTCACGACTCTCTCTCTGTCGCCGAGAGTCCTAATTTTATGCCTTTTGGCATAAGATACCTGAATCTGGTATGATTCA
>NW_017088759.1:0-355 GCF_001483705.2 Eufriesea mexicana
TGTACTTGCCATTGGATTGAAGGCGTTAGGCGATGTATTCACCAAACTATAACAGGTTATAGACTTTGAATAGACATATTCTCTGGCAAGTAGATGGCTGTACCTGACAATGGATTGAAGGCGTCAGGCGATCTTTTTACCTAGCTATAACGGGTGATAGATTTTGAATGGACCTAGTCTGTGGCAGTAAGATGGCTGTACCTGCCATTGGATTGCAGGCGATAGGCGCTCTAATCACCAAGCTAGAAGAGATTATAGATTTTGAATACACGTGTTCTCTTGCAAGTAGATAGCTGTACTTGCCATTGGATTGAAGGCGATAGGCGATCTATTCACCATGCTACAACAGATTATA
>NW_017088760.1:0-356 GCF_001483705.2 Eufriesea mexicana
CTCACCCAGAAAAACCAAACACAACCAAACGTAATCTAACTCAACTTAACGCACCGCGATCAGTATTGATGGCCTGCGAAGAGCTAAGCAGAGCGCATTAGATCCCTGTATAGAACAGACGTCCTGCAAATATCTGTATATAGCGCAAACGACGATGCTATCCTCTCCTACCCTAACCAAACGTAACATAACCAGACGTAGCCTAAATCAAGCTAACGTGCCGGGACCACTCTTGCTTGCCTCCACAGAGTCGTGCAGAGTATAGTAGAGCAACGTAGAGCACAGAAGTACGTCGAACAGGCGTGTATAGCACAAGGGTCGCAGCTACACTATCGGAACGAGATCAAACATATTAG
>NW_017088761.1:0-356 GCF_001483705.2 Eufriesea mexicana
TCCACTAATATGCTCTGCTTGGCTTTGTGGAGGACAGAAATAGTGGTTTCGGCGCGTTACATTAAGTTATGTTACATTCGGCTTTGTCACTATCTGTTAAGTTAGGATAGGGTAGCTTCAACCCCTGTGCTATGCACTGCTATTCGTTGGATTTCCGCGCTCTACTGTATTCTAATATCTTCTGCTTGTTTCTGGGGAGGTCAGAAACTGCGGTCGTGGCACGTTTGTTTGTGTTAGGATAGCTTTGACCTTCGTGCTATACACTGCTATGCGGTGGACCTCTCTAGTCTACCGTGCTCTGTCATATTCTGCTTGTCTGTGGGGACGCCAGCAGTAGTGATCGCGGTACGTTCGTT
>NW_017088762.1:0-356 GCF_001483705.2 Eufriesea mexicana
GGATGTGTATATGGGTGTATGTGTGGATGTATGGATGGATGTATGTATGGATGTGTGTATGGGCGTATGTGTGGATGTATGAATGTACGCATGGATGTATGTATTGGTGGATGGAAGTATTGATGGATGGATTTGTGGATGTATGGATTTATGAATGTATGGATGTATGGTTGGACGGATGTATGGTTGGATGGATGAACGGCTGCATGGTTCGTTGTATGTATGCCAGGGTGGACCTATGGATGGATGGTTGTATGGAAGGATGGAAGTTCGGTTGGATTTATTTATGGATAAATGGCTGTATGGATGAATGGATGAATGCATGGATGTTTGTTTGGATGTTTGTATGTATGTAC
>NW_017088763.1:0-356 GCF_001483705.2 Eufriesea mexicana
GTTCGCGAATAGGTATGATGAATAGTTGTGCCATTGATAATCTACGCAAATAAACCTTCATAGATTAGTTGCGTATAGCGTAAAGTTGTGTGGCGATGTTATGGATAACATTTTCTAAAATCTGTACATGATCATTTACTTGGGAATGCCGTAATTAAATTCGGTAAAGGTTAAAACCGTCTACAATACTGTAAATCTGAGCACACGGAATGGGATTGAAATTCGTAGGTCGTGATTCCCAATTTTAACAAAAGGATTGATCCGCGGACACCAACCTTTGCAAGAATCAGACATTTCAGTGATTATTGCTTTACTCGGCCTACCGCAATTACCCTAAATGGAGAGGAAGCGTTTTG
>NW_017088764.1:0-356 GCF_001483705.2 Eufriesea mexicana
CAAGGTGCCGAGACTACTATTGCTGATCATATTAGAGTTATGCAGAGACCAGCTGATCTTATTAAAGTTATGCAGAGTGCAGAAATCCTCCGTATAGCGATGTATATCACAAAAGTCAAAGCTATCCTATGCTATTAAAGCCAAACCAAACATAGCGAAGCGTATTCTATCTCAGCCTAATGTGACGCATTCTGTAGCTGGCCTCCACGGCGCCAAGATGAACGTACTTGAGCGCGGTAGGGGGCAGAAAACCACAGAAGAGCCGTATACACTACGCGAGTCAAAGCTATCTAAGCCTGATCCAGGCTAGCGTAACCTAACCAAACGTAGCCAAACTCAACCTAACGTGCCGAGAC
>NW_017088765.1:0-356 GCF_001483705.2 Eufriesea mexicana
AAAATTAGTAATTAATTTAAAATCTGTCATCAATTGATAACAGACTTATTCTTAAATGGTTCGCGCTCTTATTAACAATTGCCACTTTTCTATTTTTCTGATTACAATAAACATAAAGTTATATGTGAAAATCGATACTTAACAACTTAATGATTAACATTAGTTTTAGCAAAAAACAAATAATAGCTAACGAATTAATTTTAATTATTGTAGGTTCGCCTAAAAAGGCGTAAAAAATACATTTTCTAACTAATTATGATATACAATTTAGAACGTGATTAAGAAATGCAAACCAAACAGACATTAGCAGAAGTAACATATAATTTTTTATGCAATGAAAGAAGTTTTAATGAAAT
>NW_017088766.1:0-356 GCF_001483705.2 Eufriesea mexicana
CTTGTGCTATACACTGCTATTCGGCGTATTTTTACGCTCTACGTTGTTCTCCTGTAACCTGCTTGAGTCTGGGCACGCCAGTGATAGTTATCTCGGCATGTTAGAATGAGTTAGACTTCGTTTTGTTACGTTACGTTAGCTTGGGTTAGGTGTGCATAGATCAGACAGTCGTGGTATACGCTGCTATACGTTGAATCTCTGCGCTCTAGTGTGCTTTAGCTTTTTCTGCATGGATCTGGCGAGGGCAGCAATTGTGGTCCCGGCAGGCTAGATTCAGTTACGATACGCTTGGCTTGCCAATGTTTGGATAGGTCTGTTGGGTTAGCTTTGTCTTCTGTGCTATATACTGCTATTCG
>NW_017088767.1:0-356 GCF_001483705.2 Eufriesea mexicana
TTTTCTGTTGTCTTGCTTTTGGCACGTGTACCTTTGACATTTCTTATATACGCTGTTACTCTATGGATTTCTGCCTTCTACTCTCCATTAATGTTTTCTGCCTCGCTATGGGTAGGCCAGCCACAGTGGTCGTGGCAAGTTAGGTTGAGCAGTGTCACGGTCGGTTAGGTTAGGAGAGGATATTTGTGATTCCAGTGCAATAGTCTGCTATTAGGCGGATTTATGAGCCCTACCGTGCTCTAATGTTTTCAGCATGGCTCTGGGAAAGCCAGCAATACTACTCTCGGCACGCTATGTTTAGTCAGGTTATATTCGGTTATGTCGGTTCAGGCTACGTTTGGTCAGGGTAGCTTTAA
>NW_017088768.1:0-356 GCF_001483705.2 Eufriesea mexicana
AGCATTTTTAGAATAAGCAATGTATAGGACGATCATGGCTTTGGTTATTTCCAATAGACAGAACGGTACTTATTGCATCCTGCAATATAGCACTGTAACCGATGTATTAAACTTTTCAGTGATAATTTAAATACTATTCATATTTTACGATGACAAAATGCAGGTCCATTGTCCCCGAAATATCGACAATTGTCAACACTGTACCAAGAACTGTCATAATCACAGTAATGTAGAAGTTGAACCACTATATTTACTAATGATGCCAATACCGAAGCGATACTGAGCCAACAAATGTATACTACGGTTGTGGTAACTAATGCTTGCGGTTGAAGAACGGCGTTTAGTACATCTTCCTA
>NW_017088769.1:0-356 GCF_001483705.2 Eufriesea mexicana
CAACCACCCATCCATACATCCATCGATCCATACACCTATCCATCCATACATCCAACCATCCATACATCCATGCTTCCGTACATCCATACATTCGTACATCCATACATCCATGCATACGTACATCCATACATCCATAACGCAAGTACAGCCATACATTCATACATCCTATCATACGAACGTCCATACATTGGCACATCCATCTATCCATACTTCTATCCATCCATACATCCATAAATCCACACAATCACAAAACCATAAATCCATCCATCCATGCACTCATCCATCCATACGTGCATCCATACATCCATGCATACACCCATACACTCATATGTACATACATCCATAGATACATCCGT
>NW_017088770.1:0-356 GCF_001483705.2 Eufriesea mexicana
CTAACGCCTTCAATCCAACGGCAAGTACAGTGATCTACTTGCCAGAGAATAGGCCTATTCAAAGTCTATAACCTGCTATAGCGTGGAGAATAGATGGCCTAGCGCCCTCAATCCAATGGCAAGTACAGCCATCTACTTGCCAGAGAATAAGTCTTCTCAAACCCTATAATCTGTTATAGCATTGTGCATAGATCACCTAACGCCTTCAATCCTATGGCAAGTGCAGCCATCTATTTGCCAGAGAATAGGTCTATACAAAATCTATAATCTGTCATAGTATGGAGAATAGGTCATCTAACGCCTTCAACCAATGGCAACTACAGCCATCTACTTGCCAGAGAATTGGTCCATTCAAA
>NW_017088771.1:0-356 GCF_001483705.2 Eufriesea mexicana
CCACCGAACATCAGCGTTCAACACGAAAGTCATAGCTACCATTACCGTACTTAGCCCATCCTAAATTTGCCAAACGCAGCCTAACTCAAACTAACGTGCCGAGACAAATATTGCTGGCATTCCCGTGGCTAAGGAGTAAATACAAGAGCAGGGCAGAGCACAGAAATCAACCGCAGTGAAGTGTATAGCACGAAAGTCGAACATAACACGACCTAACTTGACCTAACCTAACACATCCGAACGTACTTTAGTTCATCGTAACGTGACGCGACCGCTATTGATAGCATTCACAGCGCCAGGCAGAGCATATTAGAGAACATTAGAGCACAGAGGTCCACCGAATAGCAGTGTATAGC
>NW_017088772.1:0-356 GCF_001483705.2 Eufriesea mexicana
GTCAATAAAATTAAATTTCCCAGCCAGATTCTGTAGCAATGCAATGGAAATAGCACGACAATAAAATCTTTCCTACTTATTTAAGCAAGAAAGTTACCTCTCCACGATATTATACAAGAATGGCAAAAAATTGAATTTTCCATCCAGTTTCTATAGCACTGCCACGGGTATAGCGCGCAAATAGTGTCTTTCCCCCTTATTTATGCAAAAAAGTTAGCTCACCACGATATTAAACGAAAATGTTAATAAAGTTGTATTTTCCAACCATATTATATATCATTGCAATGGCTCTTGCACGCCAATAGAATCTTTCCTCCTAATTTATGTAAGAAAGTTAGCTCACCACGATATTATTT
>NW_017088773.1:0-356 GCF_001483705.2 Eufriesea mexicana
TAACACTGCCTAACGGAACGTAACCTGACACAACGTAACGTGCCGAGGTCGCCATTGCAATCCTTGCCAGTGGCAAGCTGAAAACATTTAAGCACTGTAGGGGCAGAAATCCACCCAATAGCGGACTAAAGCACTAAAGTCGAAGCTATCCTCTCCAAACGTAACCAACCGTAACGTAACTGGACCTAGCTTGCTGAGACCGCTATTGTTGCCCTCCGCAGAGCCAATCTGGACATACTAATGCACAGTGCAGCGGAGAAATCCACCGAATGGCAGTGTACAGCACAAAAGCAAAAGATACCCTGACCAAACTTAGCCTGACCCAAACAAACCGAACGTAACCTGACTCAACATAA
>NW_017088774.1:0-356 GCF_001483705.2 Eufriesea mexicana
TTGTGCTATACGCTGCAGCGCGGTGTATTACTGCTCTCTGCGGTGCTATAGTATATTCCGCTTGGCTATGGGGAGGAAAGCTACAGTGGCCTCGTCACGTTATGTTGAGTTAGGCTACGTTTGGGTATGTTGCGTTTGGACATGTTAGGGTACAGTAGCTTTGATTTTTGCGCCATACACCATTATTCGGTTGACACCTGCTCTCTGCTGTGCTCTAATAGGCTCTGACGGTCTCTGGAGAGGGCAGTAATGGTGGCGTCGGCACATCAGACTGAGTTATGCTACGTTAGGTAGTGTTACGTTAGTGCCGGTTAGGTTTGGACAGCTTCTTCTTTCGTGGCACACATTGCTATTAA
>NW_017088775.1:0-356 GCF_001483705.2 Eufriesea mexicana
GCCTTAGTTTCCTCTCATATGTTCAGCTTGAACCTAGGGATGCCAGCCACGGCGGTCGCGGTACGCAAGGATGAGCCAGGTTACGTTTGGTTACGTTATGCTTTGTGAGGTTAGGAGGGATAGCTTTGGCTTTTGAGATATACTACGATACTCGGTGGGTTTCTACGCCCTAAATTGCTCTAAAACGCTCTGCTCGTCTCTGCGGATGACAGTAATAGCTTCTCGACGCGTTTGGTTGAGTAATGCTATATTTGTCTATGTTATGTTGGTGTCGTTTAGGTTTGGACATCTTCGCCTTTCGTGGGATTAACTGTTGTTCGATGGGTTTCTGTGCTCCACTGTGCCGCTACGCCTGG
>NW_017088776.1:0-356 GCF_001483705.2 Eufriesea mexicana
GCACTTCAAGGCATAGACAAAACGGGACCCCGTGACCGGCAGGTATTCAGTTCGCCTGCCATTCAAGGATAATGTGATAAATCTCGGCGAATCTTATTCATTGGCACGCAAGCGAATCTACTCATTGCAACAAAAATTGAGCAAAAATCCGGACTTCCGACATAGCTACCAGAACTTCCTAAACGAATATCTGGCGTTAGGTCACATGTCCCTAGCAACAGATTCATCGATCTAGCGCGGATACCACTTACCACACCATGACGTAACGAAACAATCGAGCCTGACCGCAAAGCTCTTCGACGCATCGGCCATGCGAGGAAACACGAATATTTATTCAACTGTAAGTCGGTAACGTC
>NW_017088777.1:0-356 GCF_001483705.2 Eufriesea mexicana
ATAAATAATTACAATAGCAAATAATTTATTCATTTCTTCACTTTTGTTTTACATTTACGTTGCAAGCAATTTGATATTAACAATGAATTTGATAATTTATAGACGTTTCATATACTAAGATTTCACTCGCACCTCCATAGAATAGATTATAGTTTGCAATTATTTTCACGTTCGGCAAATCATAGTGTTTGTACGTCAGAAGCTATTTTGTCATCATGTTAGATGAAAAGTTCACGGTATCACATATTCGACGTGAGGAATAATTTATTCATCATTTTATTAACGACAAATTGCTAATTTATATTTTACAGGAAATTCCGAATTTAATCCTTCGAAGCTATCGTTTTATAAAGAAA
>NW_017088778.1:0-356 GCF_001483705.2 Eufriesea mexicana
CTTTCTTGCATAAATAAGGAGCAAAGGATCTATTGGCGTGCTATAGCCATTGCAATGCTCTGGTATCTGGCTGGAAAATTCAATTTTTCTGACATTTTCGATTAATATCGTAGCGAGCTACCTTTCAGGCATAAACAAGGAGGAAAGATTATATTGTCGTGCTATAGCCGTCGCAATGCTGTAGAATCTCGATGGAAAATAGAGTTTTATTAACATTTTCGACTAATATCATGGTGAGACAACTTTCTTGCATAAATAAGGAAGAAGGATACAATTGGCGCTGTATAGTAATCGCAATGCTATAGAATCTGCCTGGAAAGTTCAATTTTATTGACATTTTCGACTAAAATCATGGT
>NW_017088779.1:0-356 GCF_001483705.2 Eufriesea mexicana
AGTTCGTAGCAGAGAGTTGTGAAGAAAGAAGTTGTTAGTTGTAATTGTGTTGTTAGTTGTATTCGTGTTGTTACGTGTAATCGTGTTGTTAGGTATAATTGTGTCGTTGTAGTCGTAAGAGTTTAGTTGGTAGATATCTATATTCGTAATCTTCGCCGTCACCGCACATTGTATATTATATTTTATGTCTTATAAATAGTAGTTATATTTATTAAACAACCACCCTATCTCTGTAATATCGATACTGACAAATTTCTAAATAGTACCATTGTCACTATAACGGTTCGAAGAAACGAATGCCATACAGAACGTGCAAAAATAATTTTATTTCTACAACGAAAAGGTGAACCAAAACA
>NW_017088780.1:0-356 GCF_001483705.2 Eufriesea mexicana
TATCTAAACTCAACATGCTGCGACTTCTTTTGCTGGTCACCACAGAGCCAAGCAGAACACATTGGTGGGGAGAAGAGCTCAGAAATCCATAGAATCGCAATATATATCAGAAAAGACTATGCAACCCAAACCTCAGCCAAACCAACTGAACATAGCCAAACATAGCGTAACTCAACCTCACGTGCCGTGACCGCATTTGCTGCCCTCCCCAGAGCAAAGCAGGACGTACTAGAGCACAGTAGTTCGCAGAAATCCACCGAATAGCGGCGTAGAGCACGAAAGTTAAAGCTATCATTACCAAACATTGCCTAACCCATCTTAACTGTACGTTACATAACATAATACAACGTGACGAG
>NW_017088781.1:0-356 GCF_001483705.2 Eufriesea mexicana
GAGGTTAGGGGATGATGGCATGACTTTTATGGTATACACGGCTTTTACGTGAGTTTCTGCGACCTACTCTGATCTAGCACGTTCTGCCTGGCATTGGGCACGCCAGTAATCAGGTTGAGGTGGGCTACGTTCGGATAGGCTACGTTAGCCATGGATAGGTTCGGGTATCTTTAACTTTTCCGCTGTACTCTGAGATTCTATGGCCTTCTGCTCTTTACTCTCCTCTAATATGTACCTCTCGGCTCTGGGAGTGCAGCAGCAGTGGCAGCGTCACGGTAGGTTGTCTTTTGTTCCGTTTGCTTACGTTACGATTGGTTAGGTTAGGAGAGTCTAGCTTTGACACTTGCGATACACAC
>NW_017088782.1:0-354 GCF_001483705.2 Eufriesea mexicana
CAAGAAAGTTAGCTCACCACGATATTAGTCGAAAATGTCAATAAAATTGAGTTTTCCACCAAGATTCTATAGCATTGCTATGCCTATAGCACGCCAACAGAATCTTTCCTCCTTCTTTATGGAAGAAAGTAAGCTCACCACGTTATTAGTCGAAGATGTCAGTAAAATTGAGTTTTCCAGACACATTCCAGTGCATTGCATTGGCTATAGCATGCAAATAGGACATTTCCTCTTTATTTATGCAAGAAAGATAGCTCGACACGATACTAGTCGAAAGTGTCAATAAAATTCTATTTTCCTGCCAGATTCTATAGCATTGCAATGGCTATAGCACGCCAAAGGGATCTTTCCTCC
>NW_017088783.1:0-356 GCF_001483705.2 Eufriesea mexicana
TTAATAGATTTATTCTATGGTAAGTAGATGGCTATACCTGTCATTGCATTGAGAACGCTAGGTTATCTATTTATAAGATTATAGTAAGTTATAGATTTTGAATAGACCTATTCTATGCTGAGTAGGTGGCTATACCTACCATTGGATTGAGAACGTTAAGTGATCTATTCATGAAATTATCGCAGTTATAGATTTTGAATAGACTTATTCTATGGTAAGCACATAGCTATACCTATCATTGGATTGATAACGTTAGGTGATCTATTCATGAAACTATAGCAGGTTATAAATTTTGTATAAACTTATTCTATGGTAAGTAGATGGCTATACCTACCATTGGATTGACAACGTTAGAT
>NW_017088784.1:0-357 GCF_001483705.2 Eufriesea mexicana
CCAACATTAGAGCACAGCAGTCGTTGGAATTATCCGTTCAGTGATGATCCTTATGATATTGCATATCTAGAATGAAGAAGGGCTGCCGCATTATCGGTCGAGGCATTAACAATTGAGGAAACAATAGAGATTACTTCCATAATCACAGTGCTTTCGCCTATGGACTAATTTTTTGATTGATAATTTAAACTTCGCAGCAATTCCAGAACAATCAATGCATAGTACGGCCATTTCTAGAGATATTTACATGTGACAGTGCGGCATAGTGTGCAGCTATATGCAGTGCACTTTATTGTCTGTATTAACCTGCACAGAGATGATTTGCTTCCTATAGCCCTTCTAGAATTGCAAAAGACA
>NW_017088785.1:0-357 GCF_001483705.2 Eufriesea mexicana
AAGCAGAACACACTAATGGAAAGTAAAATGCTCAAATCCATAGAATTGCAGTTATATCAGAGACGTCAAGGCTACCCAAACCAAACCCAAACAAACAGAACATAGCCAAACATACCCTAACCAAACCTAACGAGCCGAGGCCGCAATTGCTGCCGTCCCCAGAGCCAAGCAGGACATACTAGAGAACAGTGGAGCGCAGAAGTCCACCGGATAGCATAGTACAGCACAAAAGTTATAGATAATCGAACCGAACTTAGACTAACATAACCTAAGCGGACGTAACCTGAATCAACGTTACGTGCTAGGAACACTACTGCTGACTTTCCCAGAGCAAAGCTGTAAATGTTACAGAACTGT
>NW_017088786.1:0-357 GCF_001483705.2 Eufriesea mexicana
AGGATAATTTCGTTCGGACAAGGGAATATTACGTTACTCTATCTGGAAAATCAGGGCCTTTCGCGTTACCGGAGAGATCTCTGCGGAGAAGCCCCGAGGAGAAACCCTTATCCTGACACCTGATCGCTGAGGAAGTTCGCTACCAACATCTGAACCACAAAGACTCCCGCGTAAATTACGCCTGGAAGTTTCGGTCGTAATTTTATGCATCTTAACGTGCACGGCGGAATTGTACGCGTTGAATGGCTGCTTTCCATGGGAAAACGGGCAACAAACAGCCTCCCCGCCGATTTTACGGCTCGCCTCGTCCTTTTCCAACTTTCTCCCGCCCTTTCGTCCCCCGTTTCGTCCTTTTTT
>NW_017088787.1:0-356 GCF_001483705.2 Eufriesea mexicana
CATAGATAAGGAGGAAGGATTCAATTGGCGTGCTATAGGCGTCGCAATGCTATAGAATCTGCCCGGAAAGTTCGAGTTTATTGACATTTTCGACTAACATCGCGCTGAGCTATCTTCCTTGCATAAGTAAGGGGGAAAGATACTTTTAGCGAGCTATATCCATTGCAATGCTGTAGAATCTGGCTGGAAAGTTCAAATTTATTGAGCATTTTCGACTAATGTCATGGTGATCTACCTTTCTATCATAAATAAGGAGGAAGGATACTTTTGGCGTGCTATTGCCATTGCAATGATATATAACGTGGTTGGAAAATTCGAATTTATTGACATTTTCGACTAGTATCATGGTGAGCTAT
>NW_017088788.1:0-357 GCF_001483705.2 Eufriesea mexicana
TGTCTAGCATAAAAGTCAATGCTATCCTGTCCTAACCTAACCAAACGTGACATAATCAAACGTGATCTAACTCAGCCTTACGTGCCGAGACAGCTAATGTTGCCCCCCCCCCCTGAAGACAAGCAGCACATACTAGAGCACAGCAGAGCGCAGAAATCCATCGAATAGCAATGTAGAACACATAGGTTGAAACTGCACCTAACAACCGCAGCCTAAGGCAACCTATCCGAGCCTAGCATGACTCATCCCATAGAGCCGCAACTACTCTTTCCGGGCATACGAGAGCCAAGCTGACGGCAATAGAGCACTGCGGCGCGCTGAAATCCTCCTAATGGCAGTCTATGGCACTAAATTCAA
>NW_017088789.1:0-356 GCF_001483705.2 Eufriesea mexicana
ATTCGTACATCCACACATACATGCATCCATACATCCATCCATCCATACATCCACCCATACATAAACCCATCGATCCATACGTCCATACAACAGACCATCCGTCCACCCATTCATACGTCCATACATACATCAATACATATATCCATATATACACAGGTACATTCTGTCACACATCCATCCATACATCCACACATACATCCGTAAGAATATCCATACAAACATCCATACATCTGTACATCAATACATCCATCCATCCATATATACTGCAATCTTCATATTTCCATCCATACATACACACATCCATACATCCATACATCCATACATATATACATCCGTACATCCATACATCCGTATCA
>NW_017088791.1:0-357 GCF_001483705.2 Eufriesea mexicana
AAGAGCAAAGCAGAGCATATTAGAGAACCGTAAAGCGCGGAAACACGCTGAATATCAGTGTACGGCACAAAAGTTAAGGCCATTCTTCCCTAACCTAACAAATCGTTACATAACCAGACGTAACTTGACACAAAGTAACGTGCCGTGACCATTATTGTTGGGCTCCCCAAATTCGAGCAGTGTGCAGCAGAGCAGAGTAGAGCGGAGAATTCACCCTAAAAACAGCTTAAAACGGGAAAGTCACAGCTATACTAAAATAACGCAACGTCACCTAACGTAACCGAACGTACTCTGACTCAACATAACGTCCGCGACTGCCATTGCTGAACTCCCAAGAGCCGAACAGGATATAGTAGA
>NW_017088792.1:0-357 GCF_001483705.2 Eufriesea mexicana
AGCAGGAAAGCGCACCAGAGGGCAACAGAACACAGTGAAGCGCCGTACACCGTCAAATAGCAGGCAATGGCACAAATTCCTAACCTAAGCCAACATTACATATCTAAACTTTCCTATCCTGACGCAATAAAGCTTAACCGCAGCAGTGAAAGGCAGAGCGTTGGAAAGCGCAGTAGGCCTCAGTGAAACGCAGAATACATTGAATAGCAGCAATAAATGCAGATACGGTACCGAACCTAGCTTAACCAACCCAAGCCTGGCATAACCTTACCTCACGTACACCACTTTCTCTAGCCCAGCTGCAGCTGGTATCAGATGAACGCTGGGAAATGAAGCAGATAGCAGGAGAGCACTGTA
>NW_017088793.1:0-357 GCF_001483705.2 Eufriesea mexicana
CAGGTTAGGCCTGGTTATGACAGGATATCTGTGACTTTTGTGCTTTGCACAGCAACACCGCGGATTTCTAGGCTCTACTGTGCTCTAGTCTATTCTGCTTGTCTCTGTGGAGGTCAGAACCAGCGGCGTAGGGTGGAGAGGTGGAGTTATGCAACATTCGGTTAGGTTCGGTTTGTTTGAGGTGGGTTAGCATATCTTCCACCTCTGTTCTGTACACTGTTATGCGGTGGACTTCTGCGCTCTTCTCTGCTGTGATATGCTCTGCTTGACTCCGGGAAAGCCAGTGACAGGTTTCTCGGCTCATAAGGTTGGGATAGGATACGTTCGGTTACGTTGTGTTGACTTGGGATAGGATTG
>NW_017088794.1:0-357 GCF_001483705.2 Eufriesea mexicana
GTCGCGAAATCGTGATGGGCACGGGCATTTTATTTCGCGGGGATCGCGAGGACGACGGGAGAGGGTGGTCGAGAGGTAATGGAGGCTTATGGAGTCGTGGGAAATGATTGTGGAAAATTCGGGGATGATTGTGGAAAAAGAGTTAACGAATTTGGGGTAATTAATTGGTAAAAGACGTTATATGGCATTTAACCCTTTTGCTTAGGCAGTTTCTGCCAAAGCACTGTCACTGAACGGAAGTACGCGCCAGAAATATGCACAGCGTGCATGGTTTCCGTATATACGTTTTCCTAAGGCTTAAATAACAACTGTGCTGAATAAAACAATCGTATACAGATGTCACTTGTGTACGCATCA
>NW_017088795.1:0-357 GCF_001483705.2 Eufriesea mexicana
GTTACGTTCTGTTATGCGTCGGCTGGTTAGGTTAGGTGATGGTACCTTTGACCTTTTAGCAGTGCGCTCTTGCTCGATGGATTTCTGCGATCTATTACGCTCTAATGCGTTCTGTTTGGCGCTGGGAAGGCCAGCAAAAGTGGTCGCTGTACGCTATTTTGAGTTATGCTACGTATGGTTAAGTTAGGTTAGGTCTGGTTGGGTTAGAATATCTTTGACATTTGTGCTTTGCACTGAAATGCGGCGGATTTCTACACTGTACTGGGCTACGGTATATTCTGCTGGGTACTATGAAGGTCAGCAATGGTGATCTGTGCACGTTAGGATGAGTAATGTCACCTTAGGTTATGTTAGGTT
>NW_017088796.1:0-357 GCF_001483705.2 Eufriesea mexicana
CCTTTCATGTCATGTTATCCTGATACAAACTCGCGAAATCAGCCAAAAATATTACGGCGAGGCAGCGAAAGTATTGTCCGAGAATTCTTGGAAATGACGTAATTTCTTAGAACTGACTCGGCGAGCGACCCCCTATCATATTATGCTATCCTATTAAAAAGTAGCGAAATTCGTCGAAAAATTCCCAACGAGGCCGCAAAAGTATCGCTCGAGACTTCTAGGAAATGACGTCATTTCTTAGAATTGTTTCGTCGAGCGACCTCCTGTCATGTTATTTTATCCTGATACAAAATCGCGAAATCGCCCGAAAAATATACGGCCAGGCTACAGAAGCGTTGCCCGAGAATTCTTGGAAAT
>NW_017088797.1:0-357 GCF_001483705.2 Eufriesea mexicana
GTCTATAGCACGCCAATAGAATCATTCATCCTTATTTAGGCAAGAAAGGTAGCCCACCACGATGATAGTCGAAACTGTCAATAATATTGATCTTTCCAGCCAGATTGTATAGTATTGAAATGGCTATAGCACGCGAATAGAATCTTTCCTCTTTATTCATGCAAGAAAGTTAGCTCATCTCGATATAAGTCGAAAACGTCAATAAAATTGAATCTGCCGGGCACATTCAATACCATTGCAATGGCTATAGCTGGCCAGTAGAATCTTTCATTCTTATTTATGCAAGATACGCAACTCACCACAATATTAGTGGAAGATGACAATAAAATTGAATTCTCCAGCCAGATTCTACAGCAC
>NW_017088798.1:0-357 GCF_001483705.2 Eufriesea mexicana
ACGAACACCTACAAGCTGGCGGCGGCGGTGCTCCTGAAGAAGGGACAGTTTCGTTGAGGTGAACGGTCAGACAGTCCGTAATGACCGCTTGGCGATCTCGGCTGAGGAATCCGAGCAGCCGCCGGGGCAGGGCGATTGAGGCTTTGCTCCCCGGGCTAGATGCATGGGGGCGCAGCGGCGGCCGGCACACGTTTCGCCTGACACAGGTGCAAACCGGGCACGGCTGCCTCGGGGTGTAGCTGTGTCGTATCGGGCGGGTACGTGAGGCGCCATGCCATCACTGCGGGGAAGGCCGGGACACGGCGCAGCACACGCTGGAGGAATGTCCGGCGTCGGCTCGCGAGCGCCGGGCACTTT
>NW_017088799.1:0-357 GCF_001483705.2 Eufriesea mexicana
GTTAGGTTGACATAGGATACGTTTGGTTAGGCTACGGTAGGCATGGTTTGGTTTGGATGGCTTCAACTTTTCTGCTATACACTGCTTTTCGGCAGATTCCTTAGCTCCACTCTTTTCTAATATGCTCCGAATAGCGCTGCGGTGGCCGGTAATAGCGGCCTTGGCACGTTAGGCTGAGGCAGGCTGCGTTCGGTTAGGTTGCACTTTGATAGGTTAGGAATGTGCAACCATTACTTTTGTGCTGTACACTTCTATACTGTTGGTTTCTGCGCCCTACTGCGACCTAATAATCCCTACTTTGGTCTGGGGTTGTTTGAAGTGGTGGCCGCGGCGCGATAGGCTGTGTTAGGTTACGCT
>NW_017088800.1:0-357 GCF_001483705.2 Eufriesea mexicana
AAATAATTTTATAAAAATATTAATTTTAGTAGTGTATTGTCAATTATTAATAACACTAGATCCACCTACCTATAGTGAATAGTTAAATATGTTACGTACATATGATAATAGCTGAAACGATATAGTGAAGATAAATATGTATATATTTAAATTACATTTCTATTTGAATAAAAGTCAATTAATTAATTTTAATTTTGTTCAAAGTAACTGCATCTTCCCAAAAAATTAAAATTTTTTAAAATAAATATGAAAATTTTTAATTTTTGTGGGTAGAATGGAACGAGAATATCTTTCACTACTTTACTAAAGACAAAGTATATAAAATATATATGAAATGTGTTATTTATATTATTATAT
>NW_017088801.1:0-357 GCF_001483705.2 Eufriesea mexicana
TATATTTAGCTATATTACGCTTGGCTTGGCTAAGTTAGGCATGTTATGTTAAGATATCTTCGACTATTGTGCCACACACTGCAATGCGGTGGATTTCTGTACCCTACTGTGCTCCAGTATGCGCTGATTTGCGCTGAGGAGGTCAGCAATGGTGGTCTCGGCACGTAAGGTTGCGATACGCTGCGTTCGGGTAGGTTTTTTGGTTAGGTAAGGACAGGATAGCTTTGACTTTTGTGCCATACACGCCTTTTCGGTGGGGTTCTGCGCTCTTAGTTACTCTACTATACTTTGCTCGACCCTGGAGAGACCAGCAATAGCGGGCGTGGCACGACAGGTTTAGTTAGGTTACGTTCGGTT
>NW_017088802.1:0-356 GCF_001483705.2 Eufriesea mexicana
TTGCAATAGTATCTGACCGTAAAATTCAATTTTATTTTCATTTTCGGCTAATATCGTGGTGAGTAAGATTTTCTGTACAAATAAGGAGGAAAGATACTATTGGTTTATTATAGCCATGTCAATGAAATAGAGTCTGGCTGTAAAGTCCAATTTTATTGACATTTTCGACTAATATCGTGGCCAGAAATCTTAATGCATAAATAAGTAAGAAAGATCCTATTGGTTTGCTAAAGCCACTGCATTGTAACAGTAACTGTAGGAAACGTTCAATTCTATTGACATTTTCGACTAATATCGTTGTGAGCAAGTTTCTCTGCATGAATAGAGAGGAAAGATTCTATTGGTCTGCGATAGCC
>NW_017088803.1:0-357 GCF_001483705.2 Eufriesea mexicana
TGTCGTTATAATTGAATTTTCTAGTAAAGTACTATTAAATTCCAAAAGCGACAGCAAACCAATAGAACTATTTCTCTGTATGTACGTAAAAAAGTTAGCACACAGCGTTATTAGTCGAACATGACAATCTAATTGAACTTTCTATTCAAATTCTATTGAATTGCAATGGCTACAGAAAATCTATGTAATTTTCTCAGCTTATTTATGTAAAAAATGTAGCTCTCCGCGATATTAGTCGAATATGTCAATATATACGTCCTTCCTAGTCAAATAATATTGAATTGCGATGGCTGTAGCCAACCAATTGAATTTTCCCTCCTTATATATTTAAAAAAATTAGCTGTCCACGATATTAGT
>NW_017088804.1:0-357 GCF_001483705.2 Eufriesea mexicana
GACATTTTCGAATAATATTGTGGTGCGCTGCCTTTCTTGCAGAAATAAGGAGGAAAGATACTAGTGGCGTGCTATAGGCATTGCAATGGAATAGAATCTTCCTGGAAAACTCAATTTAATTGACATTATCGTCTGTTATTGTGGTGAGATACCTTTCTTGCATTAATAAGCACGGTAGATTCAATTGGCGTGCTGTAGACATTGCAATGGTATAGAGCGTGGTTGGAAAATTCAATTTTATTGACAATTTCGGCTAATATTGTGGTGAGATGACATTCTCGCATATTTGGTTATGACAGACCCTATTGACGTGCTATAGGCATTGCAATGCAATGGAATCTTCCTGGAAAATTCAAT
>NW_017088805.1:0-357 GCF_001483705.2 Eufriesea mexicana
TACGTTTGGCTAGGTTAGGGTATGCTACCTCGACTTTTGTGCTATTCACTGCAATTCCGCTGATCTCTGCGCTCTAATGTGGTCCATTATGCTCTGCTTAGCTCTGGGGTGTCCAGTAATAGTGGTCTCGACACGATAGTTTATGTAAGGTTACGATTCACTAGGTTAGATTAGAATGGCTCGGTTAGGATTTCTTTGACTTCTGTGCTGTGAACTGCTATTCGGAAGATTTCTGCGCTGTACATTACTCTACTTTACTCTGCTTGACCCTGCGGGGCGGGGGGGGGCGAGCAATGGTGGCCGTGGCACGTTAGTTTGTGTTAGGTTGCATTTAGATAGGTTAGGTTAGGTCAAGTT
>NW_017088806.1:0-357 GCF_001483705.2 Eufriesea mexicana
CAGAAAACCTTATAATCCAAGTGTATATCGGAAAAGTCAGAGTTACCCGAACCTAACACAAACCAACAGAACATAAACAAACTTAGAGTAGCTCGATCTAACGTGGCGAGACCGCTATTGATGGCATCGCCAGAGCCAAGCAGAACGCACGAGAGCCCAGAAGAGCACTGGAATCCACCGAATGTCTGTATATAGCACAAAGGTCATTGACACACTCTCCTGCCCTGACCGAGCGAAACATAGCCATACGCGGCCTAAATGAAACTAAACTGCCGGGACCAATATTGCTGGCTTCCCAGAGTCGAGCAGAGTATTGTGGAGAACACTAGAGGGCAGAAATCCCCCGTATAACAGTCT
>NW_017088807.1:0-357 GCF_001483705.2 Eufriesea mexicana
TAGTAGTAGTAGTAGTAGTAGTAGTAATAATAATAATAATAATAATAATAATAATAATAATAATAATAATAATAAGAACAATAAGAATAAGAATAGTAGTAGTAGTAGTAGTGTAGTAGTAGTAGCAGTAGTAATGGTAATAGTAGTGGTGGTGGTATTAGTGGTGGTCGCAGTAGCGGTAGTAGCAGTAGCAGTAAGAATAGTAGCAATAGTAATAGTAATAGTATTAGTAGTGGTGGTGGTAATAGTAGTAGCAGTAGTAATAATAATAGTAATAAAATTATCATGACAGCTAAATAGATCGGAGCTTGAACCAGATTCGCTGAGATTTACCTTAAAAATCGAATAAATCGCCAA
>NW_017088808.1:0-357 GCF_001483705.2 Eufriesea mexicana
CATGTCCTAACTTGGCCTAGCCTGACCTAACCAAACGTAGCATAACTGAACGTAACGTGCCGAGGCCATAGCTCCTGGCATACACAGAGCCAACCAGAATGCAGTGGAGTGCAGTAAATCAAAGGAATCCACCGGAAAACTGTGTATTGCACGAAAGCCAGAGCTACCATAGCCAAGCTTATCCCATGCAAACCCAGCCAAACCTAATCTAGCACAACCTAACGTGCCGAGGCCACTATTGTTGGCCTCCCCAGAGCCATGCAGAAAATAATAGGGCACAGCATAGCGCACAATGTCACCGCATTGCATCGTATAGCACAAAAGTCAAACATATCCTGACATAACTTGGCCCCACAT
>NW_017088809.1:0-357 GCF_001483705.2 Eufriesea mexicana
TTATGTTTTACAGCTAATCTAGAATAATCAACGTATAGTACGGTCATAGCTACTGATAGTTAGAATTGACATTACGGTACCTAGAACATACATCAACGGAGCACTGTAGCCGTTGGATTAACACGTTCAATGGTGATGTGTGTGCTACAGCAATTCTAGAATGACTAAAGATAGATCCGTTATAGCAAGACATAATAACAATTGAAATAAAATTACTGAGTACAGTAATCATGACATTACAGCGGCCGCTGGAACAAACGGTTCAGTGATGATTTATGTTCCGCAGTAGTTCTAAAATGTTCAATGTAAGCATCACTTATGCGTAGGGATATTTACTATTCCCAGAAAAATAGTTGG
>NW_017088810.1:0-357 GCF_001483705.2 Eufriesea mexicana
GTATGGATGTACGGGTGAATGGATGTACAGATGTATATATGAATGGATGAATGGATGTATGGATGTGCGGATGTATGGATGGATGGATGTATAGATGTACAGATGTATGGATGCAATAATGTATGGTTGTATGGACGTATGTATGGATGTGATGATGTATGAATGTGTGGATGTATGGTTGGACGGATATACGGATGGCTGTATGTATGGATGTATGGATGTATGGATGTACGTATGTATGGATCTATCGATGTCTGCATGTATGGATGTATGGATTCTACTGGCGTGCTTTAGCCATTGCATTGCTAGAGCATCAAGCTGGAAAATTCAATTTTATTGACATTTCCGAATTATATT
>NW_017088811.1:0-357 GCF_001483705.2 Eufriesea mexicana
ATCCATCCATACATCCATCCATTCATACGGCCATCAGTACATACAACCATCGATCCTTACATCTATCCATCCATACATACATCCATCCATACATTCATACAACCACGCATCCATAAATCCATCCATCCATACATCCATACATACATCCATCCATCAATACATCCAGCCACTCATACATCCACCATCCATATATCCATACATATATGCATCCATACATCCATACATCCACACATCCATCCATCCATCCATACATTTATACATCCATATATCCATACATATATAGATCAATACACCCATACATCCATACATCCATACATCCATACATCCATACACCCATCCAACCATCCATGCATCCGT
>NW_017088812.1:0-357 GCF_001483705.2 Eufriesea mexicana
GTCAACAGAATTACTCCTAATACCCCTTAGAAATTGATTGTAATTATACGTTAAAAAAAGAGAAAAAGTATATAAATTTTGCGCATGTCAAAACGTGTCAAGTATAATTTTATTCAGATGACAAGTGGTAGCCTTTGTCCAGTTTGGTATAAGAATCCTTGACGATCCAGAGTCGTTACACTGCAGGATCCAGACTCACCCACTGTATATCGTCACTAGGTCGATCCTAGTTGGCGACGATTAGTGACAGACGGTTCTTTGAGGAAGGTTGTGTCTAGTTTCCAAGTGTTAAGTGGACTGTACTTTAGGAGAACTTTCTCGTGATTGTTCTATCGGTGGTTTTATAAGCTTCGTCTG
>NW_017088813.1:0-357 GCF_001483705.2 Eufriesea mexicana
ACGTTCGTTTAGGTCAGGTTTGGTTAAGTTTGGTTAGGGTGGCTATGGCTTTTGTGCCATGCACTGCTATTCGGTGGATTACTGCGCTCTACGTTGCTCCACTATACTCTGCTGGACACAAGGGAGGCCAGCAATGGCGGTTATGGCAAGTTAGGCTGAGTTGTATTACGCTTCGTTTGGTCTGGTTATGGTAAGTTCGGTTAAGGTTGATTTGACACGCGTGCTATACACTGTTATTCGGTGCATTCCTGTCCTCTCCAGTGCTCTACGCTGATCTGCTTGGCCTCATGGCGGCCAGCAGTAGCGGTCGCGGCAAGATAGGTTGAGTTGCAATTCGTCAGGCTATGTTAGGTAACG
>NW_017088814.1:0-357 GCF_001483705.2 Eufriesea mexicana
AAATTCAATGTTATAGACATTTTCGTCTATTATTTTGGTGAGCTACCTTTCTTGCATAAAAAAGCTGGGTGGATTTTATTGGCGAGCTGTAGACATTGCAATGATATAGAGTGTGTTAGGAAAATTTAATTTTATTGACATTTACGGCTAATATGGTGGTGAGTTGACATTTTCGCATAAATAAGGAGGAAAGATTCTACTGGCCTGCTATAGCCATTGCAATGATTTAGAATCTGGATGGAAAATCAATTTTATTGACATTTTGTGCTAATATCGTGGTGTGTTATCTTTCTGGCATAAATAAGGAGGAAAGATCCTATTGGCGTGCTATAGGCTTCGCAATGCTATAGAATCGTG
>NW_017088815.1:0-357 GCF_001483705.2 Eufriesea mexicana
CTTTTGAGTCGTACTTGTCAATGCGGTGGACTTCTGCGCTCTGCTGTGCTCTAATATGTTGCGCTGGACTCTGGAGGGGCCAGCAGTACAGGTCCCGGCTCGTCAGGTTTAGTTATTCCACGTTTGGTTAGGTTAGATTAGGTCAGGTTAGGTTGGGATATCTTTGACTTTTGTGTATACATTGCTAATTGGTGGATGTCTGCGCTCTGCTGTGCTCTAGTTTATTCTGACTTGCTCGGGGGTGACCAGCAATAGAGGTCCCGGCACGTTAGGTTTTGCTGGGTTACGTTTTTATTACGTTACGGTTGGTCAGGTTAGTATAGGTTAACCTTGACTTTTGTGCTACACACTGCTATT
>NW_017088816.1:0-357 GCF_001483705.2 Eufriesea mexicana
TATTAAAAATAAAAAATAAATAAATTAATTAAATAAATAATTGAAAGGAATGATAAATAAATAAATTTAATGAATTATTAAAAGTTAAACATAAATAAATAAATTAAATCAATTATAATAAGAGAAAAATAGATAAATAAGTTAATTTAGGCGGTTCAAGTTTCGACATACACTTTATGAGGGCCGAGGAGGAACTGACGTGTCCTGTGACTGCCAAGTGCCTATATGAACCGACGGTACCTTTGTCCGAGGTCAAACGTAAATTCACGAACTTGTCGATTTGCCAAGGATTCTTAAACCCGTTATAATAGTTATTACATAGTTCATTGCAAATATATGCTTTGTATAATTTGCAAT
>NW_017088817.1:0-357 GCF_001483705.2 Eufriesea mexicana
ACGTTTGGCTTTGTTACGATTGGCTAGGATAAAATAGTGTACCTGTGACTTTTGCGCTACATAATGCTTTTCGGTGGATTTCTCCGCTCTACTGTGCTCTAACACGCTCAGCTTTGCACGTAAACGGCCAGAAACAGTGGCCGCATCAGGTTACGTTGTGCTAGGTTACGTTCGGTTAGTTCATGTTAGCATGGGTAAAGTGGATATCTTTGTTTTTTCTGCGATACACAGGGATTATATGGTCTTCTACGCTGTACTGTGCGCTACATCACTCTGCTTGCGTCTGTGTACGCTACGAAAATAGGTCGCGGCAAGTTAGGCTGAGTTATATTACTTTCGGTTATGCTAGGTTTGGTT
>NW_017088818.1:0-357 GCF_001483705.2 Eufriesea mexicana
GTGGAGGCCAGCAAATCGTTCCCGCCTTGTTAGGTTCGGTTAGGCCACGTTTGTGTGATTTATATTTGGCTAGGTTAGGATATGCTACTTCGATTTTTGTGCTATAAACTGACCCTCGGTGGATTGCTGCGCCCTAATTTGCTCTAATACGCTCTGCCTGGCTCTACAAAGGCCACCAATAGCGGACCAGGCAGGTTACGGTGTGGTAGACTACGTTCGGCTAGGTTAGGTTAGGTTATATTTGGCTTTTGTGCCCTAAACAGCTGTTCGGTGAATCCCTGCGCTCAAATGTGTTCTAGTATGCTCTGCTTGTATTCTACGAATGCCATCAATATCGGTCGCCGCGCGTTGCGTCGA
>NW_017088819.1:0-357 GCF_001483705.2 Eufriesea mexicana
TTTTGTTATATGCACTGCTATTCGGTAGATTCCGTCGCTCGACTATGATCTGATTTGGTCAGCTTGGCTCTAGGAAGGACGGCAATAAATCTCTTGGCGCGTCATGCCGTGCTGGGCAACGTTAGCTTGGGTTAGGTTAGGAGAGGTTAGGTCAGGCTATCTTTGACTTTTGTGCTACACGCTGAAGCGCCGCAGATATCTGTGATCTACTGAGCTGTAGTATATTCAGCTTGGCTCTGTGGGGGGGCAGCAGTAGTGGTGTAGGGCTGTTAGGTGGAGTTGGGTTACGTTTGTTAATGCTATGTTTGGTTTGGTTAGGCAAGGACAGCTTTGACTTTTGCTCTCTACAGTGCTATT
>NW_017088820.1:0-357 GCF_001483705.2 Eufriesea mexicana
CATACATACATATATACATCCATACATCCAAACATCCGTACATCCATACATATATACATTCGTGCATCCATAAATCTGTACACCATTACATCCATCCATCCATATACTCTGCCACCCACACATGCACCCGTCCGTACATCCGTCCATTAATACACACATACATCCATACATCCATACATCCGTACATTCGTCCATCCATACCTCAGTCCATCCATAAATCCACCCATCCACAAAACTATACATCCATACATTCACCGATCCATAAATCCATAAATCCCTGCACCCATACATCCATCCATACATACATCCATACATACATCCATACATCCATACATCCGTACATCCGTCCATCCATAC
>NW_017088821.1:0-357 GCF_001483705.2 Eufriesea mexicana
CACCATTCCTGGCAGTAGGAGACAAGCAGGGGGCACCTGCGCACAATAGGGCGCAGAAGCCCACAGAAACGCAGCGTGTAGCTCAAGAATCACAGATATACCGTCCTAACCCAACGCAACTTATCCAAGCCGAACGTAATCCAACACAACCTAACGGGCCGCGACCACTATTGGTGACACCCCAGGGCCGTGCAGAGCTTATTATGGTGGAGTAGGGCACAGGAATCCGTAGAATCGCAGTGTATAGCAGAAAAATCAGTGTTATCCGAACCTTACCCATGCAAACACTAAACATAAACCAACCAAACGTAACCTAACATAACATAACATGCCGCGGCCCATATTTCTGTCCATCCC
>NW_017088822.1:0-357 GCF_001483705.2 Eufriesea mexicana
CTCCCCACCCACCTCTAATATGCTCTGCTTGGCATTGCGGAGGCCAGAAATACCTGCCGCAGCACGTTATGTTGAGTTACATTCCGTTCGGCAAGGATAGGTTTCGATGGGCCAGGATAGGGTACCTACGACTCTTGTGCTCGAGACAGATATTCTCTGGACTTCTTTGCTCTACTGTGCTCTATCATATTTCGCTTGTCCGTGGGGATGTCGTGTTACGCTTGGTCATGTTAGGTTAGGATAGGTATAGTCAGGATATCGTCGACTTTTGTGATATTCGCTACAAAGCGACAGATTTCTACGCTCTAATGTTCTCTAGTATGTTCTGCTTTGCTCTGGGGAAGCCAGCAATGGTGG
>NW_017088823.1:0-357 GCF_001483705.2 Eufriesea mexicana
GAACAACATATTCCACCACTTGCATAATGCTGTCATTATAAGTGACTCTGAACTTAGCTGTGACTAGTTCTTAGAATACTTTAATTGCTTCTGTATTAGGGTCTTATTTTTTTGTCCGAGGACTTGTTTCGTGATCCATTCTTGTTCTCAGAGAGTAAATTTGTGCTTTTATTATAATATTCTTTATTAATACCATTATCGAATCGTTTTATTCCGATATCCTGGCTAAAATTTTGTCAAGATTGCTAAAAATGAAATGGGAAGTGAAATAAAATTGCGCCTGCTATAAAATTAACTTAAACCGAATGAAATGAAGTGCACGATAAATCATTTACTCTTATGAACAACATATTCCAC
>NW_017088824.1:0-357 GCF_001483705.2 Eufriesea mexicana
TCTCAGAGACAAGCAGAGGACAGGAGAGCAATGCAGATCGCAGATACCGTCCGTAAAGCAGTGAGTAGCACAAAAGTCAAAGCTACCCAAACCAAACTTAACCAAATTTAACCAAGCCAAACGTAACCTAACTAAACCGAATGGGCACGGATCAGGGTTCCTGTCCCCGCCAGAACCAAGCAGAACATATTGGAGTAGAGCAGGGCGCAGACACCGACCGTACGGCAGTGTACAGCCCAAAAGTCAGAGCCATGTGATCCTAATCTAACCAAACGTAGCGTAACTCATCCTAGCGCGTCGAGACCTATATTGCTGCTCTCATCAGAGCGAAGCAGAAGACATTAGTGGAAGATAATG
>NW_017088825.1:0-357 GCF_001483705.2 Eufriesea mexicana
TAAGATTACGATACATCGATCACTCCTGATCAACAAAGACTTGATCGACAATTAAGTTTCTGCCATTTTTCCTATGGTAATAAAATTAATAAAATACGTCCAAAATGATAAAATATTCAAAGGAGTTTATTCAACGAAGGATATTCCCATCCACATCGTAAACCTCAGCTTGGTCACTATCCTATACACAGGGTGAACCAGCAACGGTAGTACAACCCAGAAGGGAGTAATTGTACATGCAAAAATAAATCGAAAATAAAGAATAAAATTTTTTCATTCGAAGCTTCGTTGACGAGAAATTCGACTTTGAATATTCACCGAGTACACGTGCACTTAGCTATATTTTAGATATATGGA
>NW_017088826.1:0-357 GCF_001483705.2 Eufriesea mexicana
GGGTGTAGGAGAGGAATTTACAGGGCAGAAATCCTCCGTATAGCAGTTTATAGCACAAAGGTCAAGGAAACCCTAACCGAGCCTTCGTAACCTAACGTATCGAAACGTAACCTTACTCAACCTAACGTGCAAAGACCAGTATCACTGGCCACCCCACAGGAAAGCAGAGCATATTGTAGCACAGTAGAGAGCAGAAGTCCACCGAATAGCGGTGTATAGTGCAAAAGACAAAGTATCATATCCTAACCAAGAAAAACGTTGCACAAACAAACTTAACCTGACTCAACCTAATACGACGAGACCATCATTGCTGGCATCCACAAAGACAAGCAGAATCTACTGGAGCACAGTAGTGCG
>NW_017088827.1:0-357 GCF_001483705.2 Eufriesea mexicana
AGGCACGATATGTATGGTAAGGTTACGTTTGGTTCGGTTAAGATAGCGTAGCTTTGACTTTTGTGTTATAGATTGAAATTCGGCGCGTCTATGCGCTGTACTGTGCTCTAGCATGTTTTGCTTAGCCCTGGGGAGGCCAGCAGTAGTGTCCTGGGCACGCTAGCATTAGTTCCGTTACTTTCGGCTAGGTTACGTTAAGGTAGTTTAGGATGGGGTAGCATGGCTTTGTGCTCTACACTGCTATTCTATGGATTTCTGCGCCCTACTCTCTTGCAACATGTTCTGCTTTGCTCTGGGGGGGGGCAGCAGTAGACGTCTCGTCACGTTAGGTTGGGTTAGGTTACGTTCGGATAAGTC
>NW_017088828.1:0-357 GCF_001483705.2 Eufriesea mexicana
AGATATTTACAATTCCCAGTACGGTAGCTGGTACATCCGCCAATAGATTACTGCAGCCGATGGATTGATCTGTTCAATGATGATTTAGATTCTATGGCAATTATGGAATGACAAAAGACAGATCCGTTACAGTTCGAGATGTTATCAATTGACGAAACAGTATTCAGTACAGAACCATCACAGCACCTTTGCAATTGGACTAACATGTACACTGATAACTTTAGTCAAACAGCAATTCTATATTAATCAATGTATAGCACGGTTATGTCTACAGATATTTGCAATTGAAAGTACAGTACTTAGTACATTCATCAACAGAGCTCTGTAGCCGTTGGTGAACCTGCTCAATGGTGATCT
>NW_017088829.1:0-357 GCF_001483705.2 Eufriesea mexicana
GCCCTTTCAAAGTCTCTAACCTGTTATAGCTTGGAGAATAGATAGCCTAACGTCTTCAATCCAATGGCTTGTACAGCCATCTACTTGCCAGAGAATAGGTCCGTTCAAAATCTATAATCTGTTATAGGTTGGAGAATAGGTCGCCTTACACCTTCAATCCAATGGCAAGTACAGCCATCTACTTGCCAGAGAATATAACTATTCAAAATCAACAATCTCTTATTGCTTATTAAATAGGTCGCCCATCGCCTTCAATCCAACGGCAAGTACACAATTCTACTTGCCAGAAAATACGTCTATTCAAAGTCTATAACCTGTTATAGCATGGTGAACAGATGGCCTAACGTCTTCAATCCA
>NW_017088830.1:0-357 GCF_001483705.2 Eufriesea mexicana
ATAGGATCTTCCCACCTTATTTAAGCTGAAAAGTTTTCCCTCCAAGAGATTGGTCGAAAATGTCAATAAAACTGTACTTTTCAGTCAGATTCTATTGCAATGCAGTGGCTATAGCAAACGAATTTAATCTTTCCTCGTTATTCGTGCAGAATAAGTTGCTCACTACGATATTAGTCGAAAACGTCAAAAGAAATGAACCATTCTGGCAGATTCTGTTGCAATGCAATGGCTACTGCAACCCAATTGATTCTTTCCTCCTTACTTATGCATAAAAGCATGCTCACCACGGTCTTAGTCGAAAATGTCAATAAAATTGAACTTTTCAGCCATATTCTGTTGCAATGCAATGGCTGTAAC
>NW_017088831.1:0-358 GCF_001483705.2 Eufriesea mexicana
GTTATGACAAAGAAGTATTTATTATAGAAACTACAGTAGCATATGAATCCAAACAGAATTCACTGAACAAGACACATGAAATCAAGAAAAGCAAATACAACATATCTCACCTAAAAGCAGCAGTTAAGAGAGTATATCGGGTAGAAGAGGTCGAGATACTACCCCTGGTACTGGGGGCCAGTGGCTGTTGGAGCACACCGAATGACAAAATTCTAGAAACTTTCAACATCTCAAAGCGAGTGCGTCAGATAGTACGCACTATATCTATACAGTGGGGTGTGTAGATTCATCGACCATTCATGAGGGCAGTATAGAGAACAAACTCCCACAACAAAAAACGCGATGATACGTCAAATCA
>NW_017088832.1:0-358 GCF_001483705.2 Eufriesea mexicana
GGCTCTGGGGAATGCAGCAATGGCCGACCGGTCACGTTAGGTTGATTTCGACTTTGCCTGGTTATGTTATGTTAGTTTTGGTTAGGTTTGGTTCATTGTGTTAGTTTTGTTTTCTGATATACACTGCGATTCCACGGACACCTGCATTCTACTCTCCACTAGTTTATTCTGCTTGGCCTTAGGGAGGCCTGCAAAGATGCTCGTGGGGCGTTAAGTTGTGATATGTTACGTTTTTTTGTTTATTCGGTTGAGTAAGGAGGGGGTAGCCTACGCTTTAGTGCTGTTGTCTGCTATTAGGTGGGTTTCTGGGCCCAACTGTGCTCTAATATTTTTAGCTTGGCTCTGGGTATGCCGGCAA
>NW_017088833.1:0-358 GCF_001483705.2 Eufriesea mexicana
ATATCTACCTCATCTGCAAGCACTTCGTCGAGTTTAAGAATGTTATATAGAATCTCTACAGTAACTTTACCAAAGATTGCACATTTATTATGCAAATCTGGTGTAGAACTAAGAGTAAAGAAGAATTGGAAACAATTGTCATCTTTTCCAGCATTAGCCATAACAATTAAATCTTGTCGACAAAAATGCAACCTTGTATGAAATTTGTCCTAGAACACATATATCCAATAATTATTTTTGAATAAAAAAGCAATTCATTTCACTTTTAAATATAGTCTCACTTTCAATGGTTCTTCATATATTTTACCACCTTCTCCTGTACCTGTAGGATCACCACCTTGTGTATGAAATATAATGT
>NW_017088834.1:0-358 GCF_001483705.2 Eufriesea mexicana
TCACTTTGGCGCCACTCCCTGATTTTTGGTTCACTACGTCCCACTACACCAATATGGTGTTCCTTGCTCTGGGGAGCAAAGAATTGCGGGCGCGGCAAGTTCGGCTGTGTTATGTTACGCTCGTTTGGTTTAGGTTTGCATTAGTTAGGTTTGGGTAGCCTTGACTTTTCTGCAATACACTGCGATTCTACGGATTTCTGCGCCCTACTCTCCACCAATACGTTGTGCGTGGCTATGTGGAGGACAGCAATGGTGGTCTCGGAAAGTTATCCTTTGTTATGTTACGCTTGGTTATGTCATGATTGGTTACGTTAGTAAAGGATAGCTCCAACTTTTGCGCTATACACAGCAAATCGGT
>NW_017088835.1:0-357 GCF_001483705.2 Eufriesea mexicana
GTATGTATGCATGCATTAACGGATGTATATATGGATGTATGTATGGATGAGTGTATGATTGTATGCATGGATGTATTGATGTATGTATGGACGTATGTATGGATGTACGTATGGATGGTATAGTGCATGGATGGATGGATTTGTGGATGTACGAATGTGTGGATGTATGGATGTATGGATGGATGAATGTATGGATGGATGGATGTATGGAAGTATGAATGGATGTATGTATATATGTGTGAATGTGTGGATTGAAGGATGCATGGATGGATGGAGATGTGGGTAGATGTATTCTTGGATGTATGGATGCATGAATGTTTGGATGTGTGAATGGGTGGATGTATGGATGTATATCTG
>NW_017088836.1:0-358 GCF_001483705.2 Eufriesea mexicana
AACTACAATAGTTATATGCTTAGGTACCTTCTATTTACTTTTAAAGTTTCACAAATACACGTTAATTGTTAAGGATATAATAAATAAGACATATAGACATTAGGATCTGATTAGATGTCCATATCACGAACCGTTACGATAAAAAGATGTTTTGTAATACATATCACGTAATAATTATCATTATAGTGACCATATATATATGTACAATATTTATAGACATATAATAAATGATTCTATTCAAATACATGAGTTATACTAATAATTCTTGATATCTCTTATGGTGCATCTTCTTGGATTTCTCTTGTGCTGAACCTCATAAGGAGCTTTTATTCCCTATTCATTTTCCTTTATATCCTTA
>NW_017088837.1:0-358 GCF_001483705.2 Eufriesea mexicana
GTTAACCATATACGAATAGGAGGATCTAAGCGAAACGCCTCATTTGAAGTTAGAGTTAAGGAAATTAATACACCTAGCGAAGCAAATTTCGAAGCACTGTTAGAGAAAATAGAACGAACACCCGAAATAATGAGTAACATCAACGGCTACCAAAATCCGTTAGACCAAATAATTGACCAAACAAATTCTCTAAATTTCTCACACCGAATCACTAATGTTAAAAAATGGTGGCTAACAATGTTACAAATCTACACAGCCTTAGCTGCAGTTACGATATGGGGATTAAACAAAATAAGTGTCTTCAATTTTATCAAGCAATGTCTACCTTCAAAGCTATGCTTTCATTTATTTTGTTGCA
>NW_017088838.1:0-358 GCF_001483705.2 Eufriesea mexicana
GGGTTAGGTTTGGGTAGATTTCACTTTCCTGATATACACTGCGACTCTATGGGATTCTGCATACTGCGATCCACTAATGTGTTCTGCTTGGCTCTGTGAAGGCCAGTAATAGTGTTTCGGGAACGTTACTTTCATTTATGTTACGTTTGGCTATGTTTCGATTATGTGGTTTGCAGATGATTGCATTGACTATAGTGCTATAGTCTGCTATTAGGTGGATTCCTGCTCCCTACAGTGCTCTAATGTTTTCAGCTTGACTCTGGAAAGGTCAGCAATAGTGGCCTCGGCATGTTATGTTGAGTTATGTTACGATCGGTTATGTTGGGCTAGGATAAGTTTGGTCAGGATTGCTTTAACT
>NW_017088839.1:0-358 GCF_001483705.2 Eufriesea mexicana
ATCCGGGAAGATTGTGCTATGGCACAGTGGAATGCTGAAATCCTCCGAACAGCTGTGTATAGCGCAAAAGTCGCAGATATCCAAATATAACCTGAAATAACCTAACCAAACCGAACGTAGTATAACCCAACATGACGTATCGCTACCGCTGCACCTCGCCTCCCCAAAGCCGAGCTGAATATAGTAGAGCGCGATAGATCACAGGAGCCCACCGCATAATAGTGTATTGTACGGAAGTCAGAGCAATCCTAACCAAACGTAACCTAGCCTAATGAAACAAACGTAACCTAACTAA
This sequence comes from Eufriesea mexicana, assembly GCF_001483705.2. Classification (NCBI taxonomy): domain Eukaryota; kingdom Metazoa; phylum Arthropoda; class Insecta; order Hymenoptera; family Apidae; genus Eufriesea; species Eufriesea mexicana. The sequence goes on from NW_017088839.1 coordinate 296, forward strand.
AACTAAGGTACCACGACCACCACTGCTCGCCTCCCAAGAGTCGACCGGAGCATAGGAGAATCG
>NW_017088840.1:0-358 GCF_001483705.2 Eufriesea mexicana
CACCGAATATCTGTGTATAGCGTGAATGTCGAAGCTAACCTCACCAAACTAACTCATCCTAACTTTCCACGACCGCTATTGCTCGCATCCCGAGAGCCGAGCTGAGTATAGTAGAGCAATGTAAAGCCCAGAATTCCGCCGAACAGCAGTGTATAGCACAGAAGCCAAAGCTATCCTGTCCTAACATATCCAAACGTAATATATCGAAACGCATCTTATCATAACTTAACGCGCCGTGACCATTGTCGCTGGCTTCCCCGGAGCCAAGCGCAATGTACTAGGGCACAGTAGATCGCCGAAATCCACCGAATAGTGATGCGCAGCTTAAGATTCAAAGCAATCCCATCCTAACATTGCC
>NW_017088841.1:0-356 GCF_001483705.2 Eufriesea mexicana
TGGCTGGAAAATACAATTTTATTGACATTTTCGACTAATATCGTCGTGAGCTAGCTTTCTTGATTAAATAAGGAGGGAAGATTCTATTGGCGCGCTATTGTCATTGCAACGCTATACAATCTGTATGGCGCATACAATTTTATTGACATTTTCGAATAATATCGTTGTGAGCTCACCTTATTGCATAAACAAGGAGGAAAGATTTTGTTGGCGTGCTGTAGGCATTGCAGTGCTACAGAATGATGCTGGATAGTTCAATTTTACTGACATTTTCGACTAATATCGTTGTGAGATAACTTCCTTGCATAGGTAACGAGGAAAGATCTTTTTGGCGTGCTATAGCCATCGCAATGGAA
>NW_017088842.1:0-358 GCF_001483705.2 Eufriesea mexicana
CTCAGCCGAGCTCGCCAGGCGGTCATCACGGACTGTCGGAACCTTCGCCTCAACGAAATGGCCCCTTCTTCAGGAGCACCGTCGCCGCCTGCGTGTAGGAGTCCGTAGATACGGGCCTCCCCACGGCTTGCAGTTCGAACGGCGGAACAACCGCCAGGATCATCACCGCCCCGTGGGATATATTGCGATAGCCCGCACGACCCTGATTGCCATCCTGCCAGCGAATCGACGGAGAATCGCCAGACAGCGCGGAATAGCGACCAGGTCTTTCGCCCAGATCGGCGCCCTGTATGGTGCCACCCAGCGAACGACTCCAGTGTAGCGGCGGCGCACCCTCCCGTCTGGCCCACAGGTTTGG
>NW_017088843.1:0-358 GCF_001483705.2 Eufriesea mexicana
CCTAACATAACCAATCGTAACATAAGCATACGTAACGTAACAGAACATAATGTGCCCCGAAAGCCATCGCTGGCCTCACGACAGCTAAGAAGTTTATAGCAGAGCAATGTGGACCGTTGAAATCGTTAGAAGGGCAGTGTACAGCACAAAAGGCAAAGCTGTCTCAGCCAAACTTAACGAAATGTGACATAACAAAGCGTAAGGTAACCCAACCTAACGTGCCGAGAGCATTATTCCTGGCGTCCACGGAGACAAGCAATAAATATTAGAGGGGAGTAGGGCGCAGAAATCCATTGGATCGCTGTTCACAGCAGAAAAGTCAAAAACATCCACACCTAACCCAAACTAACATAACCTA
>NW_017088844.1:0-358 GCF_001483705.2 Eufriesea mexicana
CATATCCAATCGTAACCTAACTCAACCTAACGTGCCGAGACCATTATTGCTGGCACCCCAGAGCCAAGCAGGATATACCAGAGCACAGTAGTGAGCAGCAACCCACTGCATTGCAGTGTATAGCACAAAAGACACACATTCCCTGTCGTAACACGTCCTCACCTTACCTACCCAAGCCTAGTGTATTTAAACATCACTTGACGAGACCAATATTGCTGGCCTCCGTAGAGCCGGCAAGAGCACACTAGAGCACATCAGAGCGAGGAAATCTGCCGAATAGCAGTGAAGAGCACATAGGTCAGAGTAGCCTATAATAACCCAGCCAAACGTAACACAACCAGAAGAAGCATAATTCCAC
>NW_017088845.1:0-358 GCF_001483705.2 Eufriesea mexicana
CCCCACATCTCCAAGCAGAAGATATTAGATCACAACAAAGCGCAGTATTCCACCGGATAGCAGTATATAGCACAAAAGTCAAAGCCATCCAAACCAAACCATGCCTAACAGAACCTCACCAAACGTAGGACAACTAAACCTAACAAGCCGAGACCTCTATTGCTATCGTCAACACAGACAAACAGAACATATTACAGTACAGTAGAGGACAGAAATCTACCGAATAACTGGGTATAGCACAAAAGCCGAAGGCATCCCAGCCAGACATAACCCAACCTTACCTAACCAAGCGTTACCTAACCCACCCTATCGAGCCACGACCGCCATTGCTGTCCTCTCCGTGGACGAGTAGAGTATA
>NW_017088846.1:0-358 GCF_001483705.2 Eufriesea mexicana
AACCTACCTCAAACTAACGTGCCACGATGACTAGTGCTCGCTTCACGAGGGACGAACAGAGTACAGTAGAGCAATGTAGAGCGCAGAAATCCACCGACCAGCGGTGTATAACACAGAAGTCAAAGCTATCGTGCCATTTCCTAACCAACCGTGACATTACCAAACGAGGCCTAACAAGGTCTATCGTGCCAGGAACACTATTGCTGACCCCCAAGATTCGAGCAGAGTATAGTAAAGCACAGTGGAGCGCTGAAAGCCACCAAAGAGCAATGCATAGCACAAAAGTAAGAGATATTATTACCTAACCATGCCCAACCTAACATAACCGAACGTAGAATAACGAAACCAAACGAGACGA
>NW_017088847.1:0-358 GCF_001483705.2 Eufriesea mexicana
TGAGAATATGTTTTATTTTTCACAAAAATTGCAATTTAAATAGCCAATGGTCACTACTTTTTAAGCATGACGAGTATACTCGTCAATCACAGTTAACTGGTTTAATTTATCGCAGAAATTACCTGTTATTGCGGTTGGTGAGCAGTTGGTGAGTGGATGGAACGATTATGGATAGGATTATAGATAAACAAATTTGTGACGGCTATAATGCCGTCACTGCAGCCTTGTAAGCGGATACTGTAAGATCGTCACCGATTTAGCACACTAATCCCGACATCTTACAGAAATATGTTCGAATATAACGTATGTGTGTGGATGTGTGTTTGTGTGTGTTCACGTGTAGAATAAGTCACCGATT
>NW_017088848.1:0-358 GCF_001483705.2 Eufriesea mexicana
GCGTGCAGCACAAAAGTTGAAGCTATCCAAAACAAATTTATCCTAGCCCAACGTAACCGAACGTAACCTGACACAACATAACATGCCGAGACTACAATTGCTGGTCTTTCCAGAGCAAAAATGAGAATATACGAGAATCGTAAGGCGCAGAGATCAACCTAATAGCAGATTATACACTAAAGTCAAATGTATCCTCGCCTAACCTAACCAATCGAAAGAAAAGCGAATGTAACATAACTCAGCCTAGCGTGCCGCGATTAGAAATGCTGGCCACCCGAGAGCCAAACAGAACACTTTAGCGGATAGTAGAACGCAGAGGTCCGAAGAGTCGCAGTGTATATCGTAAAGATCAAAGCAA
>NW_017088849.1:0-358 GCF_001483705.2 Eufriesea mexicana
CCTAACCTAACCGAGCCGAACGTAGCATATATCAAAGAAACTTGCAGCGAACACTGCTTCTGGCCGCAACGTAGACAAGCTGAATATGGTAGAGCACAGTAGGTCACTGGAATACAACGAATAACAATGTACAGCACGAAAGTCAGAGTTACCGTAACCGAAATTAACCCAACCTAAACAAACCAAACGCATCCTAACTGAACTTAACACTTCGATACCTCTATTGCTGGCTTCTACGGAGACATGCAAAATGTACTTGTGCATATTAGAGCGCGCAAATCCACCGCATTCAAGTAAATGTCACAAAGGTCGTAGCTACCCTAACCTAAACTGAACTAACCTAACACAACCAAGCGTG
>NW_017088850.1:0-357 GCF_001483705.2 Eufriesea mexicana
TTTTATAGACATTATCGAATAATATCGTGGGGAGTTTTCTTTCTTGCATAAATATTGAGGAAATATTCTATTGGCGCGCTGTAGCCATTGCAATGCTATAGAATTTGGCTGGAAAGTTCAATTCTATTGTCATTTTCGACTAATATCTTGTTGAGCTAACTTCGTTGCATAAATAAGGAGGAAAGATTCTATTGACGTGCTATAGCAATTGTAATGCTATAGAATCTGTCTGGAAAACTCAGTTCTATCGACGTTTTCGACTAATATCGTGTTCAGTCAGCTTTCTCGCATAAATAGGGAGGAAAGATTCTATTGGCGTGCTATAGCCATTGCAATGCTATAGAGTTTGGCTGGAAA
>NW_017088851.1:0-358 GCF_001483705.2 Eufriesea mexicana
CTCTACTACATTCTGCTTGTCTACAGGTAGTCCAGTAGCAGTGGCCGCGGCACGGTGTGGTGTGTTATTCTGCGTTTGGATAGGTTGGGTTATGTTAGCTTAGGTCTGGATATGTTTCGTGGGGACCGTCCCCCACTCCCTTTGGAACGCTGGTTTCGGCGACCACGGGCAGGCGGCTGGGATTACGCCAGTTCGAGAGGCCGTGGTACGGGCGCGCTAATTCCGCAGGCTATGCGGGCGTTGCTGTGCGGTGGTGTGCGTGCTGTGCGTTCATATAAATGACCCAGCTCGCGCGCATGTGCATGGTCGGCTCGCGTGCGCGTACCCGTCGCGCCGGGGGGGGGGGGGGGGGTTTTTT
>NW_017088852.1:0-358 GCF_001483705.2 Eufriesea mexicana
CAAACGTAATAAATCCAAGCGTACCATATTTCTACCTAACATGACCAAACCACTGTTGTTGGCACCCGCAGATACTAGTAGAATATACTAGAGCACAGTAGTGCGCTCGAATGCACTGCATTGCCGTGAGTGGCGCAAAATCCGTAGATATTGCAATAAAACCTGACCTAGCCTAACCAAACATGACGTAGCACATCTCAATATAACGTGCAGCGACCACTGCTCCTGGCCTCCACGGAGCCAAGCAGACTGCAGTAGAGCGCAGCAAATCACAGAAATCCACAGACAAACAGTGTATAGCACGAGAGTCTAAGCTGCCCTAACTACATGTAGCCCAACCTGACCTAACCAATTTTAA
>NW_017088853.1:0-358 GCF_001483705.2 Eufriesea mexicana
TGACAATCAGTGCGCTCGGTTGGTGAACGCGGAATATGAGAAGCGCTATCGCGCCGCTCGGCAAATATCAATTGGGAAACAATAATGACCCGTGGCACTCAAACGGTTAAGTTGAGGACTGTTTATGTCCTCACTGCCAGCATCCCTTGATTCGTATATATTCGTCATCACCTATTAACCACTTGGGTAAATCTTAGCAAGGACCAATATATCAACCTTAAGACGACAGGCATAAGGACCCAAATTATTTAAACTTCCATCACTACAGAAGGACGTCGAAGTTATCACACACCCCCAATATTATTTACTACCAATAGGAAGATACACACCCACCTCTTACATTTCACATAAATCAATT
>NW_017088854.1:0-358 GCF_001483705.2 Eufriesea mexicana
CATAAATCAGGAGGGAAGATCCGATTGGTTTGCCATGGCCATTGCATTGCAACCGCATCTGCCGGAAAATATCAATTCTATTGACATTTTCGACTAATACCTTGTTGTGGAATGTTTTCAGCATAAATAAGGTGGAAAGATTCTACCCGTTTGCTGCAGCCATTGCATTGAAATATAATCTGCCTGAAAAGTAGAATACTATTGACATTTTCGACAAATATTTATGTGAGCAGGCTTTTCTGCGTAAATAACGTGGTAAGATTCTATTGGATAGCGGTAGCCATTGTATCGCAACAGAATCTGTCTGAAAAGTTCAATTTTATTGACAGTTTCCACTAATATCTTGTTGAGCAACCTT
>NW_017088855.1:0-358 GCF_001483705.2 Eufriesea mexicana
TACACTGCTACCTCCGACTTCCGAGCTCCACTACGTTCTAATATTCTCCGCTTGGCTCTGGGGAGGCCAGCAATATTGATGTCGGCGCGTTAGCTTTTGTTAGGCTGCCTTTGCACATGACAAGTTTGGTTTTGTTAAGGCAGTGTATCTCGGACTTTTGTGCCATTCCCCTCCATTCGGAGGATTTCTGCCAGCTAGTGTGCCCCAACATGTTCTGCTTTGCTCTGGAGTGACCAGTAATTGTGGTATCGCCACGTTAGTTTGAGTTTCGTTGCGATACTTTAGGGTAGGATATATAGGCATGGTTAGGATTTCTTTGGCTTTTGTGCCATACACTGCTATTCGGTGGATTTCTGCG
>NW_017088856.1:0-358 GCF_001483705.2 Eufriesea mexicana
CGGATTTGTGAGCGTATACTTATCTACTATGTCTGCTCGATTCTGCGGCCCGGGCAGCAATAGTGGTCACGTTCTGTTATGTCACTGCTGGTTATGTTAGGACAGGGTGGCTTCGTCTTTTGTGCTATACACTGCTGCACGATGGATTTCTGATCCCTACTGCACTCTAGCATGTTCTGCTTGGCTACGTGGTGGCCAGAAATTGCGTGTTCGGCGCGATAGGTTGAGCTGCGTAAAGTTCGGTTATGTTACTTTTAGCTTGGTTAGAATGGGGTACCTATGACTTTTGTGCTTATCACTGCGATTCTATGGATTCCTGCACTCTACAGTGCTCTGACATGCTTGACTTGGCTCTCCG
>NW_017088857.1:0-358 GCF_001483705.2 Eufriesea mexicana
CTTGCTATAGCCGTCGCAATGCTATAGAATCTGGCTGGAAAGTTCAATTTTAATGACATTCTCAACTAATATTGTGGCGAGTTATCTTGCTTGCATAAATAAGGAGTAAAGATGATGTTGGCGTGCTATAGCCGTTGCAGTGATACTGAATGTGGTTGGAAAGTATAAATTGATTGACATTTTCGACTAATATCATGGTGTGCTATCTTTCTTTCATCAATAAGGAGTAAGGATTCAAGTGGCGTGTTATAGCCGTCGCAATAATATAGAATATGGCTGGAAAATTTTATTTTAATGACATTTTCGACGAATATCGTGGTGAGCTAACTTTATTGCATAAATAAGGAGGGTAGATTCT
>NW_017088858.1:0-358 GCF_001483705.2 Eufriesea mexicana
ACCAGAACCACTCGCGGGAGTCGCAGGACCTGCTCCTGCAGACGCTCGTTTAGCTGGGTATCGGGCTGGCTGTTACCGCACAGCCGTACTGTATCCTCGATCAAGACGGGTTGTTCGGGGATCGGGACGGCACCGTGGCGATCATCGCCAGAGGAATACTGCGGACACCCGCACCAACGCTGCTTCACAGCGGTGACGGATTCGCCGCGGTCTGCTGGAACGGCGTAGTCGTGGTCGTGTGATACGTCTCCCCGATCCGCGGCCTCCCGTCGTGCGAGAGGTACGTAGACGAGCTCGGTGGATTCCTTAGTCTACGAATGGCTCGTCCGGTTCTGGTCCTGGGGATTTCATCGGCCAC
>NW_017088859.1:0-358 GCF_001483705.2 Eufriesea mexicana
TAACAGATTTAGTTAACTTATATTAAGACTGTTAATATAATATATAACTGTTTTTAAATTAAATTAATCGATAAAAAAAGGCACGTGGTTTCCTTTGCCTGTCAATTTGACAGATGTCCCTAGAGATAGGTATACAGATAACGTCCGTAAACCTAGTGTTGAGAAAGATCAGAAGAGCGTGCCCATAGCGAATCTCACTTGTTTCATAGCCAGCCGCCGTCACTCTATATATAAGCTTATTTTATTCTATTAACCCATTTGCATCCAAGAGCGGAATATTCCGCGAGCCCCGACTGTCGTCAATCACCGAGCGCGGAATATTCCGCGAGCTACGACTGTCGCCTATCACCGAGCGCGG
>NW_017088860.1:0-358 GCF_001483705.2 Eufriesea mexicana
TGACTAAGAATAAGGCGCAGAGGACACTATTGCGTTATTTCTCAGAGCAAAGCTAAAGATATCCGATAATAGTGCAGCGCAGAAGTCTACCGAATATCAGTATATAGCACAAAGGTCGAAGCTATCCTCCCCTGCCCTAACCAGACGTAACATATTCAAACGTAACCTGACACAACCTAGCGTGCGGCGACCACGATTACTGGCGTCCCCAGGGTCGAACAGAGTACAACAGAGCAGAATAGAGCGGAAGATTGCACCTAATAGCAGTCCTTGCATAAAAAAGCCAAAGTTATCAAAACAAAACCCAATGAAACGTAACCAAACCGAACGTAACCTAACACTACCCATGTTGCCGAGA
>NW_017088861.1:0-358 GCF_001483705.2 Eufriesea mexicana
GGTAGCTTTGACTTTAGTGCTCTAGTCTGCTATTAGATTGATTTTTGCGCCCTAGAGGGCTCCAGTATATTCAGCTTGGCTCTGGGAAGGCCACCGACAGTTGTCTTAGCACGTTATGCTAAGACACGTTACGTTCTGTTAGTTTGGGTTAGACCAAGCTTGGTTAGGATAGTTTTAGCTTTTGTGCTGTGCGCTGCGATTCGGTGAATTTCAGCTCTTTACTGTGGACTTGTATATCCCGCGTAGCTTTGGGTGGCGGGCAGAAACAGCGGTTTCGGCGGGTTAGGTTGGGTTAGGCTCTGTTCGGCTATCTTCCTTTGCTTGTGATGGGTTTCGGTAGCTATCACTTTCCCGATAT
>NW_017088862.1:0-358 GCF_001483705.2 Eufriesea mexicana
TCATATTTGCACTAACAGGGTTATTCAGTTATTCGATGTGACAGTTCTTTGCTCGCTAAAGGGATGAATCAGTGGTCTTCAGGAGGATTTGAGTCTTGCTAAAGAGGAAAGAGACAAAATAGTGTGTCGATATATTTAATATAAATACCTTGTTGCGAGTGCTACCATATTAACACTAACAGGGATTGTTCTATTACTCGACCATGACAGTTTTATGCTAGCTAAAGGGGTGAATCTGTAGTCTTCACGAGGATCCAAGTTTTCCTAAAGAGAAAAGAGACCAAATAGGGTGTCATTATATTTAATAAACATACTCTGTTGCGAGTGCATCCATATTAACACTAACAGGATTATTCAA
>NW_017088863.1:0-358 GCF_001483705.2 Eufriesea mexicana
GATCGGTGAGTGAAACTGATGGTTCTATATCGGAGAATCGTGGAGTCAGTGAAGAGTCGACGTGAAATTGACCAGGATGGAAAATGGCGGATGAATAAATGAAAAGGCAGCCATGGAACGTATCAGTCACCGGCAAGATCCTGCATATTTCAGGCATTCTGGTCTGGATAAGGACGTCGACCCGCAACTTGCAAAGTTTAAAACAATGGGAAGGGCGCGACTCACGTTCGCCTAATACTTCCTGTTTCCTTCATCCGATATCTGAGAACCACGCGAAACTTTCAGCGCCAAGAAAACAGGCGATTCGATGTTGTAGAATATGGAATAATTTTCGTGAAATTAAATATAAAATATATTT
>NW_017088864.1:0-358 GCF_001483705.2 Eufriesea mexicana
ATCGTGGTGAGCTAATTTTCTTGCGTTAATAAGGAGGAAAGAAACTATTGACATGCTATAGCCTTTCAAATGCTATAGGATTTGACTGGAATATTAAATTTTATTGACATTCTCTACTAATATCGTGGTGAGTAAATTTTCTTGTATAAATAAGGAGATAAGATCCGATTGGCATGCTATAGCCATTGCAATGCGATAGAATCTGACTGGGAAGTTCAGTTTTATTGATATTTTGGACTAATACCGTGGTGAGCTAGTTTTCCTGCATAAATAAGGAGGAGAGACTGTATTGGTGTGCTATAGCCATTGAAATTCTATAGAATCAGAGTGGAAAATTCAATTTTATTGACAATTTCGA
>NW_017088865.1:0-358 GCF_001483705.2 Eufriesea mexicana
GAGTCACGTCAGGTTGCGTTACGGTGCGTCCGCTTATGCTTCGTTTGGTTAGGTTAGGATAGGGAAGCTTTCTCTTTTGTGCCGTACGCTGCTATAAGATGGATTTCTGCGCTCTAGTGTGTTCTAATATGCCCTGATTGGCGCTGAGTAGGCCAGCAATTGTGGTCTCGGCACGTTTGATTGATTCTGGCTACGCTTGTTTATGTTAGTTTTGGATAGGGTAGGAGAGGATAGCATTGACTTTTGTGCTTTATACTGCTATTCACTAAGCTTCTGCGCCATACGGTGCCGCAAAATACCCCGCTTGGCCCTGGGGAGGCAAGCAACGGTGGTCGCTCCTCGCTAGGCTGTGTATGGT
>NW_017088866.1:0-358 GCF_001483705.2 Eufriesea mexicana
CGACCACTGCTGATGGCGTCTCCGGAGGCAAGCGGAATGCAGTAGAGGAAAGCAGATCGCAGTGGTCCACCGGATAGCAGTGTACAGCACGAAAGTCGAAGCTGCCCTAATCAAACTTAGCCCAACCAATCCAAGCCAAACGTGACCTAACACAAGTTAACGTGCCACGACATGTAATGCTCGCCTTCCCAGAGCCGCGCAGAGCATAGCTTGAGCAATGTAGAGCGCCGAAGTCCACCGAGTATCATTGTATATAACAAAAGTCAAGGAAGTCCTGACCGAGCGCTCCTAACCCAACCTATCGAAACGGAACCTAACTCAAACTGATGTGCCGATACCACTGTCACTGGCAACCCCA
>NW_017088867.1:0-358 GCF_001483705.2 Eufriesea mexicana
TTAGGGTTAGGGTTGGATTGCTCTAACTTTTCTGATATACATTGAGATTCTACGGTTTCTGCGGTCTTCTCTCCACTAACAGGTTCTGCTTGACTCTGGGCAGGCCGCCAGTGGCCGTCGCGGTACGTTCGGTTCAATTAGGTTAGGTATGTTCTGGTTACGGTTGGTTAGGTTAGGAGGGAGTAGCTCCTTGTTCAGTGCTGTAGTGTGCTATTAGGTGGATTTTTCGCCGCACAGAGCTCTAATATCTTTAGCTTGTCTCTGGGAAGGCCACCAATAGCGACCTCGACCATTATGTTGAGTCAGGGTAGGTTCAGTTAGGTTGGCTTTGGCTACGGTTGGTTAGTGCATCTTTAAC
>NW_017088868.1:0-358 GCF_001483705.2 Eufriesea mexicana
AAATTGCAGTGTATAGCAAAGAGGTCTGATACTCAAGCTTTAGCTGAACTAATCTAACATAACCAATCGCGGCCCAACTCAAAATAACCTGCTGAAACCACTATTTCTGCGCTCCCCGTATCCGAGCAGAACATTCCAGAGCACAGTAGATCGCAAAAGTCCACCGAATTGCAGTATATAGCACAAAAGCAAAGGTAGCATAACCTAACCTAACCAATCGTAACCTAACTCAACCTAACGTACCGCGACCACTATTGCTGGCCACCGCAGTGACGAGTGGAACCTACTATAGGAGACGAGAGCGCAGAAATCCATACTATCGCAGTGTGTAGCACAATAGTCGTACCTACCCAGACCT
>NW_017088869.1:0-358 GCF_001483705.2 Eufriesea mexicana
ATAAATAAATAAATAATAGTACACACGGATAATAGAGTAAAAATACAATAAGTATATAGACTCTGGTAATTAATGGAAGTATGACTATATTTTTGTCTCTATAATAATCGATATTAATTGATAATAATTTCAAAAATCTTCGACGTAGAGTCAAGTAAATATATGATAAATAATCGAAGTATGACGATATTTCCGTCTCCGTAATAATCGTTATTAATTAATATCTAAATAATTTTTTAAATAATATCTAAATAATTAATTAATATCTAAATATGATAAATATATAGAGTCCGATAATCGAAGTGTGACAATATTTCTGTCCCCATAATAATTGATATTAATTGATAATAATTTCAAA
>NW_017088870.1:0-358 GCF_001483705.2 Eufriesea mexicana
CAATGACTTTCGTGGTATGCGCTGTTATTCTGTGGACTCCTGCGCTCTATTTTGCTCTACTGCATTCTGGTTGGCCGTGGGGGGTCCAGCAATACTGGTCGTTGTTCATTGTGCTGAGTTAGGCTTCGTTCCGTTAAGTTACATTAGTTTGCGTTAGGTATGGATAGCTTTGACTTCTCTGCTATACACTGCGATTCTATGGATGTCTGTCATCTGCTCTCCTCTAATATGTTCTGTTAGGCTCTCAGGTGGCCGGCAATAGTGGTCGCAGCACGATAGGTTTAGCTGTGTTGCGTTTGCTAACACTGGGTTTGGGTAGGCTTGGTCATGATGGCTTTGACTTTTGCTCTAAACGCTG
>NW_017088871.1:0-358 GCF_001483705.2 Eufriesea mexicana
ACATCCTAACGTAACATGACCAAATCGAACCCAAACAAACGCAGTCTAAGTCATCATAACCTGTCGCGACCGCCATTGATGGCCTCCGTGGAGCCGAGCAGAAGACATTAGCGTACAGTCTATCGCAGAAATCCGCCGAACAGCAGTGAATGTCACGAAAGTCGGAGATAACCTTACCAAACCTGACCCATCGTAACCTATCCAAACATAGTATAATGCAGCATTGCCTGTCGAGACCAATATTGTTTGCCCCCTCAGTGCCTAGCAGAGCATATAGAACACACCAGAGCGAGAAAATCCACCGAATAGCAGTGAATGACGCAAAAGTCGAGGTGGCCAAGCCTAACCCAGCCTAACG
>NW_017088872.1:0-358 GCF_001483705.2 Eufriesea mexicana
AACCTGACGTGCCAAGACCAACAACGCTGGCCTCCCGAAAGACAATCAGGAAATACTAGAGCACGGTATAGCGCAGAAGGCCACCAGATGGCGATGTATAGAAAAAGGTCCAAGACAACGCAACCCAACCAGAGCTAACCTAATCTATCTGAACGCAGAATAACAATACCTAACGAGCGGAGACCTCCATTGCTGGCAACCCCATAACCAAGCCAAACATACTAGATCACAGTAGAGCGCAGAAATGCGCCGAACAACAGACTATACCACGAATGTCAAAGGAATCCAAACCTAACCGTAACCAACATAACCTAACCAATCGTAGCCTAACTCAAAATAACGAACCGCGACCACTATT
>NW_017088873.1:0-358 GCF_001483705.2 Eufriesea mexicana
AGCGATCGTTGGGCCGCGGAAAGACGACTGGAACCGCGGCAAAAGCAGCGGTGGAACCGGGTTCCTCGCTGCGTGTTCCGAACGAGCTCTCAAGGTAGTCGGTGAATCGATTCGGAATTCCGGGCAGCGCGAGGTATCATCATTTTCCAGCTCACCACCGCTCCCTGTCGGTCGTCAAAGCCTCGTCGGACCTGCCAAAAAGAGGCTTGGATCATCCTGATTTAAAAGCTCAGTGATCAGGCTCCTCGCGTTCGTCGTAAATTGACCAACGTGATTTCTGTATCATTTGGTGAAGGCTTGTTAGAGTTCTCAGGATGACAGTCGACTGAAATGAGTGATAGAATGTTTGACAGCATCT
>NW_017088874.1:0-358 GCF_001483705.2 Eufriesea mexicana
TTCGTGACTTTTACAATTTAATACAATTTATTTAATAAAATTTTGTTCAGTGTCATTATTTTCTTCTTTATAGACGGTGCTTCTCTATTTTTATATCTGCCACGGTAATGTGAAATTTGATTTCCTTTTTATAGAACATACTGTATTTTTCTTTTTCCTTTTTATTGCTTTTTCGCATTTTCTGTAATAAAAATTTTGGATTTATCTGTTCACGATTTGGTCAACCAACATGTTTAATTTTTGGAATGTACGTATGGTGTACATAATTAATATTTTATTTACTAATTATTGTACATGAATTAATTATATAATTTCTTAGTTTTAAGTTGCATAAATTCAAAATATTTTCAAATTTCTT
>NW_017088875.1:0-358 GCF_001483705.2 Eufriesea mexicana
TGGACGAATGGTTGTATGGATGGATGGATGTATGGATGGATGAATGTGTGGATGGATTGATGTTTTGATGGACAGGCGTATGGATGCATGAATGCATGGTTGTATGAATGTATGTATGTATGGATGTATGTATGTATGGATGTATGGTTGGATGGATGTATCGAATGATAGACGTGCGAATGGACGGATATATGGATGTATGGAGGTGTGGGTGCATGGATGTATGGACGGATGCATGTATGGGTGGATAGATGTATGGATCGATGGATGAATGGATGGGTGGTTGTATGGTTGTATGGAGGTATGGAAGAATTGGTGTATGGATGGATGAATGTATGGATTGATGGCCGTATGGATG
>NW_017088876.1:0-358 GCF_001483705.2 Eufriesea mexicana
TCCCGGAGTCTTTAATGGAGGCCCGCCGCTTCGTTATCGAACGGACTGTACTGAGATCGGGTGTTTGCCATTGTGCCTATACGAGCAACTGAACAATGGATAGGAAAAGGTAGCGTGGAGGCGTAGGGGTTAAGTATTGTACTGACGCACCTTGGATACTTCGGTACGCCGTAAGGGGTTCCACTATGTCGCCGCTGTCACCAAATTGTCACGACCCGGTGCGTCGTTTAGATTGAAAGATGAAAAAACCACGGAAACGTCTGAGTGCAAGATGTCCCTTTTGGCCAGCTGTCTAGAAAATCCAGCAGTGCGCGAGTCGCGCGTTGATTTCCCCGATCACTCTGGATCACCGTTTACA
>NW_017088877.1:0-358 GCF_001483705.2 Eufriesea mexicana
AGCAATAGAGGTCTCATCTTGTTAGCGTTAGACAAGTTAGTTCGGTAACGTTAAGTTTGGTTAGGTTAGGATAGTAAAGCTTCGACTTCTGTGTTGCACACTGCTATTCGGCGGATTTCTGCGGTCTTCTGTGCTCTAATATGTTCTGCTTGCCACTGGGGAGGCCGGCAGTAATCGTCTATGTATGTTAGGCTGAGATAGGTCACGCTTGGATACGATGCGTTTGGTAAGGTTCGGACAGTATGGTTTTGACTTTTGCGCTGTACACTGCTGTACGGTGGATTTCTGTGCTCTACGTTGCACTCATATGCTCTGCTTGACTCTGGTGATGCCAGCAATATCGGTAGCGGCCCGTTTG
>NW_017088878.1:0-358 GCF_001483705.2 Eufriesea mexicana
CGGTTAGCAGTGTATGGCACAAAAGTGTAAGCTAACCTATCCAAACCAAACCACACCTATCGTAAACGAGCGTAACATAACTCAACCTAACGTGCCGGGGCAACTATTTCTGCCCTCCACAGAGCCAAGCAGAGCATATTAGAGGGGAGTAGAGTGCGTAAAAGCATAGAATCGCAATTTATAGTGCTAAAGTCAAAGCTAGCCCATCATAACATATCGAAACGTAGCATAACCATACGTAACGAAGCTCAGCCTAACGCGCCGAGACCACAAATTTTGGCCTCCCCAAAGCCGAACTGATTATAGCAGAGCAATGAAGGGCGCAGAAATATACCGAACAGCAATGTATAGTGCAAAA
>NW_017088879.1:0-358 GCF_001483705.2 Eufriesea mexicana
AGTGTATAGCATAAAAGGCAAAGACAGCCCAACGAATCCTGCCCAAATGCAATCTGACCAATGGTAGTCTAACAAAGCCAAACGTCCCGAGACAACAGCTGCTGGCATTCCCAGAGCCAGGCAGAGCATATTAGGGCACAGTAGAGCGCAGAAATCAGCCGCATTGTCGTGTAAAGCACAAAACCCAAAGCCAACCTTACCAAACGTAAACAAACGTAACATAAGCAATCGTATCATAGCACAACGTATCGTGCCGCGTCCGCCATTGCTGGCGTTCCCAGAGCCGAGCGGGGAATATTAGGGCTGAGTAGAGCCCAGAAATCCGCCGAATATCAGAGTAGAGAACAAAAGTCGAAGT
>NW_017088880.1:0-358 GCF_001483705.2 Eufriesea mexicana
ACATTTTCGACTAATATCGTGTTGAGCTAGCTTCCTTGCATATGTATGGAGGAAAGAACCGGTTGGAGTGCTATAGCCATTGCAATGCTTCAGAATCGGGCTGTAATGTTCAATTTTATTGACATTTTCGGTTAATATCGTGGTGGGCTAGCTTCCCTGCATAAGTATGGAGGAAAGATCCTTTTTGCGTGCTATAGCCATTGCAATGCTGTTGAATCTGGCCGGAAATCTCAATTTTATTGTTATTTTCGACTAATACCCTGGTGAGCTAGCTTTCTTGCATGAACAAGGAGGAAAGATTATATTGGCAAGCTATAACCATAGCAATGCTATAGAATCTTGTTGGAAAATTCAATTT
>NW_017088881.1:0-358 GCF_001483705.2 Eufriesea mexicana
ATCCTTTTTTATGCAAGAAAGTTAGCTCACCACGATGTTAGCCGAAAACGTCAATAAAATTGACCTTTCCAGCCAGATTCTATACTATTGAAATGGCTATAGCACGCCATTAGATTCTTTCCATCTTGTTTATGCAAGAAAGTTAGCTTTCCACGATATTAGTAAAAAATGTCAATAAATATGAATTTTTCAGCCATATTCTACGACATTGCAATATCAATAGCACTCCAAAAGTATCTTACCTCCTTACTTATGCAAGGAAGTCATCTCACCACGATATTAGTCGAAAATGTCAATTAAATTGAACTTTCCAGCCAGATTCAAATGCATTGCAATGTCTATATCACGCCAATAGAAT
>NW_017088882.1:0-358 GCF_001483705.2 Eufriesea mexicana
CACTGTAGGACGCAGGAATCCACCGAACAGCAGAGTACAGAACAAACTTGAAGCCATCCAGACCAAACGTAGCCTGACACGACCTAACAGAACGAAACCTGACTCATCATAACCTGACGACACCACTATTGCTGGCCCTGCCAGAGGCAAGCTGAAAATATTAGAGCACTGTAGAGCGCAGAAATCCACGTAATAGCAGACTATAGGACTAAAGTCGTAGCTACCATCTCCTAACCTAAAGACTCGTAACATAGCCAATCGTATCATAGCTTACACTATCGTGCCGTGACCACCCTTATCGGACACCCCAGAGACAATCAGGGCATACTAGAGCGCAGTGGAGCGCTGAAATACACCG
>NW_017088883.1:0-359 GCF_001483705.2 Eufriesea mexicana
TACACTGTTATTCGGTGGAACTTGCACTCTGCTGTGCTCTAATATGCCCTGCTTGGCCCGGCGCAGGCCAGCAATAGTGATCTGAGCACGTCAGTTTAAGATATGTTGTGCTTTGTTACGTTACGCTTGGCTAGGCTTGGATAGGGTAGCTTAGACCTTTGTGCTATATACTGCTACTCGGCCCATATCTGCTCGCCGTATCGCTGTGCCAGCCTCTGCTCGACTCCAGGGTGGACAGCAATAGTGTTCGCGGCACGTTAGGTTGAACTAGTATACGTTTGGTTAGGTTAGAATCAGTCAGGCTAGGTTATGGTCTCTTTGACTATTGTACTGTACAGTGCAATCTGGAAGCCTCCTGC
>NW_017088884.1:0-359 GCF_001483705.2 Eufriesea mexicana
GCCCTACATAGTTCCACTACACTCTACTTGACTATGGGGAGGCGAGAAGTGGTTGTCATGGTACGTTAGTTTGAGTTAGGTTACGTTCGGTACGGTTAGGTTAGGTTGTGGTTGGTTCGGATGCCTTTGACTTTCCTGCTTTGCACTATTATCCAGACGATTCGTGTAATCCACTGCGGAGTACAACGTT
The DNA here is from genome assembly GCF_001483705.2 of Eufriesea mexicana. Lineage (NCBI taxonomy): Eukaryota > Metazoa > Arthropoda > Insecta > Hymenoptera > Apidae > Eufriesea > Eufriesea mexicana. Next base: position 191 of record NW_017088884.1, read on the forward strand.
CTGCCCGGCTCTGGGGCGGCAAGCAGCAGCTGCCGCGGAACGTTAGGTCCAGTAATGCTACGCTTGGTTAGATTATGTTTGGTCATGTTATTTTCGGATACCATCCTCCCTTGTGCTACACACTGCTATCCGGTCGATCTCTGCGCTCCACATTGCTCTACCATACTCC
>NW_017088885.1:0-357 GCF_001483705.2 Eufriesea mexicana
GTGATATAGCCATTGAAATGCAATAGAATCTGGCTGGAAAATTCAATATTATTGACGTTTTCGGCTAATATCGTGGTGGGCTAGCTTTCTTGAATAAACAAGGAGGATAGCCTCCAGTAGCGTGCTATAGCCATTGCAATGCTGTAGAATCTGTCGGGAAAATACATTTTTATTGACATTTTCGACTCATATCGTGGTGACATATGTGTATTGCATAAATAAGGATGAAATATTCTATAGGCTCGCTATTGCCGTTACAGTACTATAGAATCTGGTTGGAAAATTCAATTTTATTGACATTTTCGACTAATACCGTGGTGTCCTAACTTTCTTGCATATATAAGGAGGAAAGGTTCT
>NW_017088886.1:0-359 GCF_001483705.2 Eufriesea mexicana
CAATATTTGTGTCTCCCGACTTTGCTGTATGTTATATTATTCTTTTATAATTGGAAATATAATTTCTACTCAATTTTTTTATTAAAGGTTACGTTATGCTCATAAAGTATAGGGTAAGGTATATTAGCAGACATTATAATGTAAGTTAAGTTATGATCTTAATGTGTGTTTTATATTGTAATCAATTTTTTATACACAATAGATTTTCCTAAATAACAATGATTTCACTGTTCTCCTCATTTAATATTTTATATTTCATTTATTCATCTACTAGAGTACAGAAACTAATGTTCCAATTTTGTTAGAATACCTAGTGTTGTAAGAATGTAATATTACTACTAATATAAAACAGTTGACAT
>NW_017088887.1:0-359 GCF_001483705.2 Eufriesea mexicana
GCTATTCGGTGGATTTCTGCGCTCCTGGTTGCTCTACTGCACTCCGCTCGGCTCTGGGGAGGCGAGCAAGAGCGATCGTGGCACAGTGGCTTGAGTTAGGTTTCGTTCGGATAGGTTAGTTCAGGCTACGTTTGGCTATGATGGCTTCGACTTTTGTGCTGTACACAGCTCTCCGGCGGATTTCAGCGCTCTGCATTGCTCTAAAATGCTCCGACCGACCTTGGTGTGGCCAGCAGTAGCGGTCGTTGCACGGTAGGTTGGGTTAAGTTACGTTTGGTTAGGTTAGGCTAGGTCAAGTTTGGCTAGGATGGCTCTGAATATTGTGTCATCCACGGCTCTTCGGTGTATTTCTGCGCGGT
>NW_017088888.1:0-359 GCF_001483705.2 Eufriesea mexicana
TTGGATTAATCTTTTCAGTGACAACATAGATTCCAGGGTAGTTCTAGAATAATCTATGTGTACGCCAGAAATGGCTAGGGAAATTTATAGTTCCCAGAATGGTAGTTGGTACGTCCACCTATACAGCACTATAGCCTTCAGATAAATCTGTTCAGTGTCGATTTATATTCTTTTCCATTTGCAGAATGACACGTGATTTACCCATTATCACCCGAGTCATTGGCAACTAACAAAACAGTACTGAGGACAGTCATCATCAGTGTACCCTGACCATTGTACCAATTTGCTCACATATAATTCATGTTTAACAGCAATTATAGATTTATCAATATATAATACGGTTATGTCTAGCAATATTT
>NW_017088889.1:0-359 GCF_001483705.2 Eufriesea mexicana
GAAAAGTCAAAGCAACGCATGCCTAACCCAAGCCAGCAGAACGCAGCCAAACATTGACTAACTGGAACTAACGAGTCGAGACCACGGATGCTCCGCCCCCCATCACAGAGCCAAGCAGAACACACTACAGCACAGCAGAGCGCAGATGCCCGAAGCACAGCAGCGTCAAACACAAAAATTAAAGCTATCCGGACCAAATTTATCATAACACAACCTAACCGAAAGTAACCTGACCCATCATAACGTGCCGTGACAAGTATTGCTGGCCTTGCCAGAGCCAAGCTGAAAGTATTAGTGCCCTGTTGGACCCAGATACCCACATAACAGTAGACTGTAGCACAAAAACAAAAGACACGCTC
>NW_017088890.1:0-358 GCF_001483705.2 Eufriesea mexicana
AAAGATGCTTTTGGCGTGCTATAGCCATTGCAATGCTATAAAATCATGCTGGACAATACAATTCTATTGACATTTTCAGCTTATATCTTGGTGAGATAACTTTCCTGCATAAACGTGGAAGAAAGATTCTATTGGCGAGCAATATCCACTGCAATGCTAAAGAATCTGGATTGAAAATTCAATTTTATTGACATTTTCTGCTAATATCATGGTGGGCTAGCTTCCTGGCATAAGTATGGTGGAAAGATCCTCTTGGCGTGATATATCCATTGCAATGCTGTAGAATCTGGGCGGCAAATTCAATTTTATTGACTTTTTCGACTAATATCGTGGTGAGTTAACTTTCTTGCATAAATAA
>NW_017088891.1:0-359 GCF_001483705.2 Eufriesea mexicana
TTGCCGAACAGTATATACTAGTGTACCGCAGAGCGCAGAAATCCACCGAATAGCAGTGTATGGAACAAACGTCAAAGCCGCCCTAGCCAAACACAACGAAACCTAACCTAGCCAAACGTAGCCTAACTGAAGCAAACGTTCCACGACCACGGTTGCCGGCCTCCACAGAGGCAAGCAGATGCCAATGGAGTAGCGCAATGCACAGATATGTACAGAATGGCAGTGTATAGCTCAAAAGTCAACGCCACCCTGCCAAATCCTAGCCAAACCTATCGTAACAAAGCGTATCATAACACACCCTAACGTGCCGAGAGCACAATTTCTGGCTTCCATAGAGACAAGCGGGGTGTGAAAGCGCA
>NW_017088892.1:0-359 GCF_001483705.2 Eufriesea mexicana
ATACACGCATCCATACATCCATACATATATCCGATCATACATCCATTCATATATCCATACATATATCCATACATACATCCTTACATACATCCATGCATACATACATTCATCCATACAGACATCCATACACACATCGATGCATACATCCATATATACATCCGTACATCCGTACATGCATACATCCATACATACATAACTCAAATACATTTATACGTTCGAACATCCATACATACATACCTCCGAACATTCATACATCCATCCATCCATACCTCCACCCAACCATACATCCATACATGCACACATCCATACATTCGTAAATCCATCCACCCATACACTCATCCATCCACACATACATCCAT
>NW_017088893.1:0-357 GCF_001483705.2 Eufriesea mexicana
CCACGATCTTAGTCGAAAATGTCAATAAAACTGTATTTCCCATCCCGATACTATAGACTTGCAATGGCCATAGCTGGCCAATAGAATCTTTCCTCCCCACTTATGCAAGAAAGTTACATCACGTCGATATTAGTCGAAAATGACAATAAAATTAAATTTTCCAGCCAGATTCCATATAATTGCAATGGCTATAGCACGCCAATAGAATCTTTCCGGCTTATTTATGCAAGGATGTACGCTCACAACGATACAAGTAGAAAATATCAATAAAACTGTATTTTCCATCCAGATATAACAGAATTGCAATGGCAGTAGCACGCCTATAAAATACTTCGTCCATATTCATCCAAGATCGTT
>NW_017088894.1:0-359 GCF_001483705.2 Eufriesea mexicana
TTGACATTTTCGAATACTATCGCGGTCAGCAAGCTTAATGCATAAATAAGGAGGAAAGATTCTGTTGGTTTGCGATAGCCATTGCTTTGCAACAGAATCTGTAGGAGAAGTTCAATTCTAATGTCATTTTCGAATAATAACGTTGTGAGCGATTTTCTCTGCATGAGTAAGGAGGAAAGACTCTATTGGTATGTTATGGCCATTGCTTTGCAACAGAATCCAACTGGAAAGTTCAATTTAATTGCCATTTTCGTCTAATATTGTGGTGAGCAAGCCTTTCTGCGTAAATAAGGAACAAAGATTTTATTGCTTTGCTATAGCCATTGCATTACAATAGAATCTGAATGCAATGTCAATTT
>NW_017088895.1:0-359 GCF_001483705.2 Eufriesea mexicana
CACTGTTTAGATTAAATACTCGTCTTCATATGCGTTGCTTTCACACTTCCTTTGTCTACATATAGATGTACAACAGTGTTTACACTAAACGAAAACATTTTCCTTCATATTGTAAATCCAAAATAATTAAAGAAGCGTCACAAAATTGTATCATATGTTCAAAATAATAAAAGACTGAGATCTATTTATGAGTTTGAAGTCTTTGACGTGGATTATGTGTCATCCCATATTGCAAAATGTACCATACCAGAGTTTATTCAAATTATTAAAGTGAATTGTTAAAGTCAAAATATGTGCAATATATTATAAGAGAATTTATTATTTTATCATCAATAACTTCATTTTAATTTACTCGCGTA
>NW_017088896.1:0-359 GCF_001483705.2 Eufriesea mexicana
ACCTGGCATAACTTGTCCCAACCTAACGTAGTCTAACCCAACATTACGTGCCGCGACCGCTATTGATGGCCAGCCTGAAGCCAAGTAGGATATACTGGTGCACGGTAGATCGCAGAACTCCACCGCATGGAAGTGTAAAGCAGAAGAGTAGAAGATATCCTAACCTAAACTGACAAAACCGAACCCAAACTAACGCAGAATATATAAACCTAACTAGCCAATAGCTGACCCGCCTAGAGCCAAGCAGAACATAGAGCGCAGTGGAACGCGGAAATCCGCCGAACACCAGTATAGCACAAAAGTATAAGCTACCCTATCCTAACCTAACCAAACGTAACATAACCAAACGCAATATAACA
>NW_017088897.1:0-359 GCF_001483705.2 Eufriesea mexicana
TGAAGAGGTCGCCCAACGCCTTCAATACGATGGCAAGTACAGATATTTTCTTGCCAGAGAATACGTGTATCCAAAATGTATGACCTGTTATAGCTTGGTGAATCGGTGGCCTATCGTCTTCTACCAATGGAAATTACAGTCATCTTCTTGCCAGGGAATAAGTCTATTCAATATCTACAACCTCTTATGGCTTGGTGAATAGATCGGCATACGCCTTCAATCCAATTGCAAGTACAGCCATGTACTTGCAAGAGAATAGGTCTAGTCAAAGTCTATAATCTGTTATAGCTTGGTTGATAGGTCGCCTAGCGTCTTCAACCAATGGCGAGGACAGCCATCTACTTGCTAGAGAATAGGAT
>NW_017088898.1:0-358 GCF_001483705.2 Eufriesea mexicana
ATGGCATTGCTATAGAATCTGGCTGGAAAATTCAATTTTATTGACATTTTCGACTGATATCGTTGAGACATAACTTTCTTGCATAAATAAGGGTGAAATATACTATTGGCGTACTATAGCCATATTAATGCTATAGAATCTGGCTGGAAAAATCAATTTTAATGACTTTATCGACTACTATTGTGGTTACCTGTCTTTCTTGCATATATAAGGAGGGAAGATATACTGACGTACTATAGTCGTTGCAATCCTATAGAATCAGGCTGGAAAATTCTATTTTATTGACGTTTTCGACCAATAACGTGGTGGGCGAGGTTTTTTGCAAAAATAAGCAGGAAATATTCTATTGTCGTGCTTT
>NW_017088899.1:0-359 GCF_001483705.2 Eufriesea mexicana
AGAGTAAGGCGCAGAAGCCCATATAATGGCAGTGTATGGCAGAAAAGTCCATGCTATCGTAACCCGACCCAAGCTAACCTAACCTAATCAAACATAACATAACCAAACGTAACCTAACTCAACCTGTCGTGACGCGACCACTATTGCCGGCCTCCCAATGCCAAGCAGAACATATTAGAGGAGAGTGGAGATTGGAAATCCATAGAATCGCAGTTTATAGCAGAAATGTCAATGCTACCCGGACCTAACCCGTAAAAATGTAACCCAACCAAGCGGAGCATAGCTCATCATAAGGTGCCGCGACTGCTATTGCTGGAAGCCCCAGGGACAAGCAGGACATATTAGAGCACAGAATAGCG
>NW_017088900.1:0-359 GCF_001483705.2 Eufriesea mexicana
TGTTTTGATGGCTACGACTTCTCTGCTATACACTGCTGTTTGGCGGATTTCTACGCCCTACTCTCCTCTAATATGCTGCCATTTGCGCTGTAGATGCCAGTAATAGCGGTCTCGGCACGTCAGGTTGAGGCAGGCTGCGTTCGGATTGGTTAAGCTTGGTTTGGTTAGGAATGGATAACATTGACCATTGAGCCATACACTGCTATTCGGTCGATACCTGTGCGCTACATTGCTCTACTGGTATCAGCTTGTATCTGGGGAAGCCAGCAACGGTGGTTGTGGCGCGCTTGCTTCAGTTAGGCTGCGGTTGCTTGGGTTACGTTTCGTTCTGTTTGGCAAGGGCGGCTACGACTTTTGTG
>NW_017088901.1:0-359 GCF_001483705.2 Eufriesea mexicana
AATAGTACAAAAGTCGAAGATACCCTAACCTCACGTGAAATAACCTATCCTAACCAAAAGTGACCTAACAACACCTAACGTGCTGAGGCCACTATTGCTGACCTGCACGGAGCCAAGCCGCCCATACTAGGGCGCAGTAGTGCGCAGAGGTCCACTGCATTCTAGCGAATTGCGCAAAAGGCGTATATACCCTAGCACGACCTAATACCGCTTAACTCAACCAAACGCAGGATGGCTCAACGCAACGTGCCGAGACAACTGCTCCTGGCCTCGCCATAGCCAAGCCGAATATATTAGAGCACAGTAGATCACAGAAGTCCACCGAATAACAGTGTATAGCACGAAAGTCGAAGCTATGC
>NW_017088902.1:0-359 GCF_001483705.2 Eufriesea mexicana
TATGTATGTATGTATGGATAAACGGATTGGTGGATGGATGTGTGGATGGATAGATGTAAGGATGGATGGATGGATGGATTTATGGATGTATGGATGTATTTATGTGCGAATTTACGGATGTACCGATGTACCGATGTATGGATGCAAGGATCTCTATATATATGGATGTATGAATGGCTGGATGTATGAGTGGATGGATGTAAGGATGTATGTATGGATGTATGTATGGATGAATGTATGTTTGTATGGATGTATGGATGTATGGGCTTATGGATGTGTTGATGTATGAATGTATAGATGGAAGTATGGATGGATAGATGTATGGATCGATGGATGTATGGATGGGTGCTAGTATGGAT
>NW_017088903.1:0-359 GCF_001483705.2 Eufriesea mexicana
TCCCCAGGGCCATGCAGAATATATTAGAGGAGAGTGGGGCGGTGAAATCCACAGAAACGCAACGTATACCAGAAAAATCAAAGATACCCATGCCTTACCGATGCTAACCTAAACTAATCGTACGTAAACTAGCATAACGTAACATGACGCGGCAAACATCTCTCGCCTTCCCAGGGTGAAGCAGAGCGTATTAGAGCGCTGTAGGTCGGAGAAATCCACCGAACAGCAGCGTATATCGCAAAGGTTAAAGCCATCCGGTGCAATCTTAACCTAACATAACATACCAGAACGTAACATAGCACAAACAAACGTGCCACGACAGCTATTGCTGGCCGCCCCAGGATCAAGTAGATGTTAGT
>NW_017088904.1:0-359 GCF_001483705.2 Eufriesea mexicana
CTGGCCTCCCAGGACCCAAGCAGAGAATATTAGAACGCAGTAGAGAGCAGATGTCAAAGGATATCGGTGTATATCACAGGCGTGTAATCTATCCTGCCCTAAACTCACCAAACGCAAAAGAACCAAACGTGGCAGAGCTCAGCATAACGTGCCAAGACCACAGTTGCCGGCCTCCACAGAATCTAGCAGAGCATACTAGAGGACAGCAGGTCGCAGAAGTCCATAGAATAGCAGTGTACAGCACAAAAGTCATATCCATCCAGGCCTAACCCATGCTAACGTAACCTAGACAAATGTAGTCTAACTCAACGAAACCTGCCGTGGACACTATGGTTCGCCTCCCCAGAGTCCAGCAGAGT
>NW_017088905.1:0-359 GCF_001483705.2 Eufriesea mexicana
GGTATACACAGCGATCCTATGGATTTCTGCGTTCTCCTCTGCTCTAGTGTGTTCCGCTTGGCTCCGGGGAGGCCAGCAATAGTGGTGTCGGCTCGTAAGGTTGAGTTAGGTTACGTTTGGTTATATTACGGTTGGGCAGGTTAGGAGTGTGTTGCCTTTGCTTCGGGGCTATAGTCTGCTATTAGGTGGATTTCTGTACCCTACAGTGCTCCTATATTTACTGCTTGGCACTGGGAAGGTCAGCAATACCGGCCGCGGCACGTTATGTTGAGTAACGCTGTGTATGCTTATGTTCTGTTGGCTTGGGTTAGGATTAGGTAGCTTCGGCTTTTCTGATATACACAGCGATCCTGTGGAGT
>NW_017088906.1:0-359 GCF_001483705.2 Eufriesea mexicana
ATGAGCATTTCCTCCATCTATAGCGAATTCAATCATATGTCTGCACTGGAAGATATCTTTGGGACAAAAATTTTATTTCGGCGAAAAAGATGAGGATATTTGCGAGCTTCCTAAAATTGCTGTCGTATTATGTGTTATCATTTCAGCTGGTTACAAAAGATAAAAACAAATGACAATTTGCAGATCAACGATGATGATCTAGGGCTACAAGGCGTGTGCAAAGGGTTGCCAAATTTTTCGTAGGAGTAAGTTCTAAAGAATAATTTCATGTAATATTGTAGCATTAACAATACTTGTAGTACTATGTAAATATTATGTAAGGAGGGGAATATAATAGGAAAATTGTAGACAGCGCGTAA
>NW_017088907.1:0-359 GCF_001483705.2 Eufriesea mexicana
CAACACACACGATAAATGATATTACGCGAACGAAGAATCTACGAAACGCGATCAACGACGCGGCGTTCGCCAAAAAAGCGAAGGAACGAATCACGTATCATAAGGAAAAGGCCAAAGAATGACACGATGCCTAGACACAGTGCAAGAATACATCCAATCTACAGGCCCGCTGATAAGATATGGCTTTATGATCATATAGCAGGAGGCAAACTTAATCCGCAGAGAAAAGGGCCAACGACGTCGTCTCTTTTAACGCCGATCACAACAGTTTTATAGACGTAAACGGACGTACTCGGAAAACTCACACGGTTAACGATGAGGCTGCAACGAAACTTGCTAATACTGTCACTGATGACCCC
>NW_017088908.1:0-359 GCF_001483705.2 Eufriesea mexicana
TCCATACCTCTATCCATCCATTCATCCAGCAATCCATACAGCAATCCATCCATACATCCGTCCATCGATACACCCGCCCTTCCATACATCCATCCATCCATACAACCACCCATCCATACAACCATCGATCCATACATCTATCCATCGATAGATCCATCCATCCATACATCCATACATCCACGCATCCATACATCCATAAAGGCATTAATTCGTACATCCATCCTTCGAAACATCCATCCACCCATACATCCATACATACATCCATACATGCATCCATCCATCCATACATCCATCCACTCATACATCCATCCATCCGTACATACATCGAAACATACATCCATCCATCCATACAAGTACCA
>NW_017088909.1:0-359 GCF_001483705.2 Eufriesea mexicana
CACACAAGTCATATCTTTACAGAACAATGTCAAGCTAACGAACCTGACTATACGTAGCCTACCCCAACGTAGAGTGCCGCGGCCGCTATTGCTGGCCTCCCCAGGGCCAAGCTGAATGCAATAGAGCGCAGTGGAGCGCAGGAATCCACCGAAGAAATTCGTATAACACGGAAGTCAATGCTACCGTTACCGAAAATAACCCATCCTGAACAAACCAGACGTAACTTAAATCAACCTAACATGCCGAAACCGATATTGCTGGCATTCCGAGGACTAAGCATAATTTAGTACAGCAGAGTACAGCGCACGAATACTCCGAATGGCAGTGTATAGCACGAAGGCGTAAGTTACCTGTCCGA
>NW_017088910.1:0-359 GCF_001483705.2 Eufriesea mexicana
ATCTCACCAAACGTAACATAACCGAGCGTAGCGTAGCACATCCCAATGCGCCGAGAACAGTTTCTGGCCACAACAAAGCCAAACAAAACATGCTATAGCACACTGGAACCCAGAAGTCCACCTAATAACAGTGTATAGCACGAAAGTCAAAGCTATCCTGATCAAACTTACCCGAACGTAACCTAACCAAGTGTGAACTAACTCAACCTATCATGCCGCAGCCGGTACTGCTCGCCTCCACAGATACGATCAGAGTATGTTAGAACACATTAGAGCGTAGAAATCCACCGAATGGCAGTATATACCACAAAAGCAAAAGATATCCTAACCTAACCAAACCTAACCTAACCTAGCCGAAC
>NW_017088911.1:0-358 GCF_001483705.2 Eufriesea mexicana
ATATAATCTGGCTGGAAAATTTAATTTTATTGACATTTTCGGCTAATATCGTGGTGAGATACCATTATTCCATAAATAAGGAGGAAAGATTCTATTGCCGTGCTGTAGCCATTGCAATGCCATGGAATCAGCATGGGAAGTACAATTTTATTCACATTTTCTACTAATATCGTGGTTGGGTAACTTTCTTGCTTAAATAAGTAGGAGAGATACTATTGTCGTGCTACTCCCATTGCAATGCTACAGAATCTGGCTGGAAAATTTAATTTTATTGCCATTTTCGCTTAATATCGTAGTGAGCTAACTTCGTTGCATAGATAAGTAGGAAAGGCTCTATTGGCGCGCAATAGCCATCGCA
>NW_017088912.1:0-359 GCF_001483705.2 Eufriesea mexicana
GTAGATGTACTCACCTAACATGACCCAACGTAACCTAACCGAATGCAGCATAACTACACGTTATGTGCCGCGACCACTGCTCCTGGCCTCTCCAGAGCCAGGCAGAATGTGGCAGAGCACAGTAGATCACAGAAATCCACCGAACACCTGTGTAAAGCACAATAGTCAATGTAGCATACCCTAACCTAGCCAAACGTCACAGATACAAACGTAACATAACTCAAACTAACTTGGCGAGAACACCATTGCTCGCCTCCACAGAGACAAGATGAATGCACCAGAGTACAGTATAGCGCAGAAATCCGCCGCATTGCAGTGAACAGCACCAAAACTGTAGATATCATAGCATAAACTGCCCT
>NW_017088913.1:0-359 GCF_001483705.2 Eufriesea mexicana
TATATCACAAAAGACGGAGCTATCCTAACCAAACTCTGCCTACCATAGCATAACCGAACGTAAACTAACTCAACCCAACGTGTCACGGCCAGTATTGCTGCCTTCCACAGCGTCCAGCAGATCATATTAGAGGAGAGTAGGGCGCAGAAGTCCATAGGATCGCAGTGCATAAAGCAATACGCGAAGCCAACCGATCCTAGCATAGCCAAACGTAACACAGTCGAACGTACATTAGCTAAACCCATCGAGCAAAGCCTGCCATAGCTTGCCTCCTCAGAGGCAAGCAAACCATCCTGGAGCGCAGTAGATCTCAGTAATCCAACGCATTTCAGCGTGTAGCACAAAAGTCAAAGCCATAC
>NW_017088914.1:0-359 GCF_001483705.2 Eufriesea mexicana
CACTTCGAATCACCGCTATTGACAGGAAACCAATTTTACTTTGAATTACTGTTATTAACAATGACCTAATTTGACTTCGAGTCACCGCTATTGACAGGGAGCCAATTTCATTTCAAATTACCGCTATTGGCACGGAGCTAATTCAGTTCGAATTGCCGCTTCTGACAGGGAGCTAATACACTTCGAATTACCGCTATTAACAATGACCCAATTTAACTTCGAGTCGCCACTTTGACTCCGAATTACCGCTATTGACAGTGACCAAATTTGACTTCGAGTCACCGCTATTGACAGGAAGCCAATTTCACTTCGAATTACCGCTATTGGTATGGAGCTAATTCACTTCGAATCCCCGCTAT
>NW_017088915.1:0-359 GCF_001483705.2 Eufriesea mexicana
AGATTCTACTGCATTGCAATGCATATAGCACGCCAATAGAATATTTCCTGGTTATTTATGCAAGCAAGTTAACTCACCACAATTTTAGACGAAAATGTCAATGAAATTGAACTTTCCAGCAAGGTTCTATAGCATAGCGACCGCTATAGCACGTGAATTAAATGTTTCCTCCTTATATATGCAAGAAAGTTAGCTCAACACGATATCATTCGAAAATGTCAATAAATTTGAATTCTCCAACCACATTCTACATCATTGCAATGACTATAGCACGTCAATATAATTATTCCTGCTTATTTATGCATGAAAGGTTGCCCACCACGCTATTAGACGAAAATGTCAATAAAATTGAAATTTCC
>NW_017088916.1:0-359 GCF_001483705.2 Eufriesea mexicana
TACATCCCTGTGATGATGACTGTCCTCAGCACTATGTTGTCAATTGTTAATATCACGGGCAGCTTGGATCTGCCTTTTGTCATTATATAATTGCTACTGAAGTTACATCACTGTAGAGATTAATCGAATGGATACACAGAACTGGTGGTGGATGTGATAAGTACAGCACTGCCAGTTGCAAAGGTCTGCAGTCGTATTTGACATATACATTGACTACTCTAGCACTGGTTGGGGTTTAATTCCCCACTGAGCAGATGGATCCAACGGCTATAGTGGACTGAGGTGCACGTACTGAGCACCCTATTGTCGTCTATAAATATCTCCATACATAACTGACCCATGCATATATGACTTTAGAA
>NW_017088917.1:0-359 GCF_001483705.2 Eufriesea mexicana
GTTATGGTTAGTGACATTTACAAATGCGAGTACGGCATTTAGTACGACCCCCCATATGATCACTCTTGCCGACGGATTGATCTGTTCACTGATGACCTATGCTTCACAGCAATTCTAGAACGAGAAATACAGATCCATTATCCCTCGAGAAATTAAAGAATGACGACAGAGTACATAGTACAGCCATAAGAACGGTATTGTAGATGTCGAATAATTTTCATGATTGATTATGTAAGCTCTGAAGCAACTCTAGAGTAATCTATGTGTATTACAGTTTTCTTGCGCTACTTCCAATCGAGGGTACGGTACTGATAACATCCACCAATCCAGAACAGTAGTCGTTGCATTAATTTCTTCAG
>NW_017088918.1:0-359 GCF_001483705.2 Eufriesea mexicana
ATATAGATTGGTATCACTGAAATTGAGTGAGAATAAAGTTGTATTTTGTATTGGGTTTTAAGAAAATTCTTGGTTAGAGGAATTTAAGGCTTCGTGTGAAAGATGGATATTGGGTGATGGAGTGAGTCATTGATTTTTTGAAATTGTTCTGAGATGACTGAGTCATTTAGTGGTCATGAGTATCAGGAACGTAGCAGATCAAATATTTTGAGGGAATATAGATTGGCAACAGTGAAATGGAGCATATATAATTCTATTTTGTATTGGACTTTAAAAGAATTATTGGTTAGAGGAACTTAAGAATTTATATGAAATGTGAATATTGGATGATGGAGTGAGTCATTGATTTTTTAAAATTC
>NW_017088919.1:0-358 GCF_001483705.2 Eufriesea mexicana
TTCCTGGCAGTTTCGATTTTATCGACATTTTCAACTAATATCGTGGTGAGCTAGCATCCTTGCGGAAGTGTGGAGGAAAGATCCTTTTGGCGTGTTATATCCATTGCAATGATATGGAATGTGCCTGGCAGTTTCGATATTATCGACATTTTCAATTAATGTCCTGGTGAGCTATCTTTCTTGGGTAGATAAGGCGGAAAGATTCTATTCGCGTGCTATTGGCATTCCAATGCCTAAGAATCTGGCTGGAAAAATTAATTTTATTGACATTTTCGACTAATATCATGGTGAGTACACTGTCTCGCATAAATACGAAGGAAAGATTCTATTGGCGTGCTATAGGCTTTGCAATGCTGCA
>NW_017088920.1:0-359 GCF_001483705.2 Eufriesea mexicana
CGAAGGCTACCTGTATGCCTATTTCTAAGGACACCTGTCAAATTGACAAGTAAAGGAAACCACGTGCCTTCTTCTTTAACACTAGAACTACCAATCCAGTCAAAATGACTGATGCCAGAATTTTCCTTTTTGCAATCACCGAACACATACACCTGTTTTAAAAAATAAAATTGGTATCAACTGATATTAAGAAAGGACTGTAATCGATATATTCACTCGTATTCATCGTATCGCTTGAAATGACTATAATCTGTGTACGTTATAGTTAGATGCCCACTAAAGATCGGTAGTTCTAATGCTAACGATTAGTTTAATTGAAAAACAATTATACATTATATTAACAGTCTTGATATAAGTTA
>NW_017088921.1:0-359 GCF_001483705.2 Eufriesea mexicana
ACATTAGAAATATCGACTTGTAAATAGTACCTGAATGTCATATCCGTTATTGGTGGAAATTAACCCGTCGCACTAAACGACTTTTTGGAAAATTGTGGATTGATGTTCAATGCTCTTCCGTTTCAAAGCAGAAAATACATTTCTCAGCAGTATTAAGAAATCAGCAGTATGGTAATTATCATGTTGACATATTTGATTTCGGTACGTCGCACACAGTTACGTTATGTGGCAATTGACGTACTTATGAGTATTGGGCTTCGAAATTCTACCAAATGGTGACTGAAGTGCTTCTCTCGGGCACAAAGCGTTTAATCAGCAGAATGAAGCTAAAGGAGCTTACGTGTCTATGATCACGATCG
>NW_017088922.1:0-359 GCF_001483705.2 Eufriesea mexicana
GCTATCGCGCTATTCGACCGTGTTCTTTTAAAAGCCTCTGGGACTCAAACGGTTAACAATAGATGGCTTGGAATTTGTATATATGGGAATCGGAGGGTTCTCTGAGTCACTTACCAGAAACTCGGTACTCCTGGACACCGTCTGGTGGTAGCTGCGCGAACTATGGTCGCCATAAGATAGTCTTTTCGCTCAGGCGGCAGTGAGTGAGCACTTGATGCCGAGTGCTCAAATATACTAAAGTGTTTGAGTATACGGAAGATTACTGTGATTGTCGTTTGGACTGTCAGAATGATGCAGCCAATGCACAAATATACAAGTTATAAACAAAAGATAATGGAGAATAATAGAGAATGCTAGAA
>NW_017088923.1:0-359 GCF_001483705.2 Eufriesea mexicana
TTGCACTGCAAGGCGGCGGATTTCTGCGCCCTATTGTGCTCTAGTATACTTTGGCTGTCTCTGCGGATATCAGCAAGAGTGGTCTAGGCACGCTATGTTGGGGTAGGTTACGTTTGGTTTTGTTGCGATTGGATAGGTTAGGTCAGGATAGCTATGGCTTTTGTGCTACACACTGCTCTTCGGTGGACTTTTACTCTCTACATTGCCTTATCCATACTCTGCTCGACTGCGGGGCGGCCAGAAATAGCGGCCTCGTGGAAGTAGGTTGAGTTAGGCTACGTTTGGTTAGGTTACGATTGTTTGTGTTAAGTTAGGATCGCTTAGACTTTCGTGGAACCCACAGTTGTTCTCTGGACTTC
>NW_017088924.1:0-360 GCF_001483705.2 Eufriesea mexicana
TTTCTTGGAAGTGGCTCAAGGAGCGACTTCTTATCATATTATGTTCTCCTGATACAAAGTCGTAAAATTAGCCAAAAATTTTTCTTCGTGATAGTAAAAGTATTGTCAAAAGGCGGCAAAAGTATTGACCAAAAACGGCAAAAGTATTGTCTAGCGAAGCGGCAAAAGTATTGACCAAAAACGGCAAAAGTATTGTCCAACGTGGCGGCAAAAGTATTGTCCAACGTGGCGGCAAAAGTATTGTCCAACGTGGCGGCAAAAGTATTGACCAAAAACGGTAAAAGTATTGACCACAAACGGTAAAACTATTGTCCATGTAGGCCGCAAAAGTATCGACCGAGAATTCTTGGAAATGACGTC
>NW_017088925.1:0-360 GCF_001483705.2 Eufriesea mexicana
TCGTGATGGGAACCCATCGGAACCGGGTGGGTTCAGTGTGGACGAATTGGGTCGTCGTCGTCGTCGATAAAATGGCGAGGAGACGGTCATGCGACTATAAGTAAGATTCAAAGGAATTCGCGGAACTCGATCTCTGGGTTCGGGTCGCGATGGGAACCCATCGGAACCGGGAGAGATCGGTGCAGACGAATTGGGTCGTCACTGTCGTCGTTGGTAAAATGGCAGGGGGGTTGGGATCCATCGTGCGACTGTATGGAAAATTCAAAGGGACCGGCGGAACTCGATCTCTGGGTTCGGGTCGCGATGGGAACCCATCGGAACCGGGAGAGTTCGGTGCAGACGAGTTGGGTCGTCGTCGTC
>NW_017088926.1:0-360 GCF_001483705.2 Eufriesea mexicana
TCTATCTACCTATCTACCTATCTACCTATCTACCTATCTATCTACCTATCTACCTATCTATCTATCTATATATCTATCTACCTATCTATCCATCTATCTATGTATCTATTTATCTAGCTAGCTATATCTATCTATCTATCTATCTATCTATGTATCTATCTATCTATCTATCTATCTATCTATCTATTTATCTATCTATCTATTTATCTTTCTATATGTCCACGCATCTACCGCTTTCTTTCTATCTATGTATTCATCAGTCTATGTGTCTATCTATTCACCAATCTATGTATCTATCTATCTATCTGTCTATCTATATATCTATCTATCTATCTATCTATATAGCCGTCTATCTATCTA
>NW_017088927.1:0-360 GCF_001483705.2 Eufriesea mexicana
TTTATTAACAGTAAGACATTAGCTATCAAACTTAAGTTGTATACCTATTTTTAAATATTCTGTACAAAAGTACAGTACGTGAGAAATATATTCATTCCTCGATAAATTTCAAACAACAAGTTTCTATAAAGGAAGGTTATACATATTTTTTAATTTATAGTTAATTTATATATTTATAATTTATTTTTGAATTTTAAAGAATTTAAAAATATATATGGTACAAAATAAATCAAGTATTTGTACAATCTATGACATCAATAAAAGAGAGAAAATGAAAAAGCAGAGAAAGGTTGGCAGAAATATACGAATAACAAGTGTGGTAATAGTTAACATGATTGTGATAAATGAGTATGCGTGTAA
>NW_017088928.1:0-360 GCF_001483705.2 Eufriesea mexicana
AAGGGAAAAGTAGAACATACTATAGCACAGTAGAGCGCAGAAGTTCACCGAACCGCAGTGTATGGCGCAAAAGTTAAGGCCATCGTTCCCTAGCCTAACAAACCGCAACATAGCCAGACGTAACATTTCTCGAAGTATCGTACCGCGACCACTATCGCTGTGCTCCGCTGATTCGAGTAGAGTATGGTAGAGCCAGTAGAGCGCAGAATCCTACGGAATAACAGTTTATAACGCGAATGTCAAAGCTATCCGAACCTAACGCAGCGTAACATAACCTATCCGAACGTAGCCTAACAAAACTTAACGTGCCGCTACGACGATTGCGAGCTTCCGCAGTTTCGTGCAGAGCATAGTAGATCG
>NW_017088929.1:0-360 GCF_001483705.2 Eufriesea mexicana
CGTAGTGTTTTTACATTTTTCGTAATTGTCTGCTAATTTGTTTACGAGTGGTAAATCTTCACCAAGTCTGCTACTCTGTTCGATCGTTTGGTTATTTGCGAATTGCAAGTTTGCTGATAGTAATTCAAAACGATTAGAGGAAATGGAAAATTGTAAATACGGTCCTCTGACCAACATCTAACGAGCGGTGTCTGTACCAGACGCATCCAAATCGTCGGTCCGTTAACGTTCTAGCGCTCAGACAGTAGGATTGGGCCCCACGAGAAACTCAACCGAATCGCGTTGGGCGACGAACGCGTTAAACGACCAGATCTCTGTCTGCATAGGATTCGACTAGCACTAATCCTCCATATCGAACTC
>NW_017088930.1:0-360 GCF_001483705.2 Eufriesea mexicana
TTGGCTGGATTAGGATACGCTACTTTGACTTTTGTGGTTTAAAATGACATTAGGAGGATTCCAGCGCTCTATTGCGCCCTGATATGCTCTACATGGCTCTGGGGTGCCCAGTAATGGAGGTCTCGGCGCGTTAGGTTGAGTTATGTTTCGTTTGGTTAGGAAAGGATAGGAAGGCTTGGTAAGGATCCCCTTAAGTTTTGTCTGAACTCTGCTATTCGGTGGACTTCTGCGCTATACATTGCTCTACAGTGCTCTCGGCAATTTTGGGGATGCGAGCAATGGGGTTCGCGGCAAGTGAGGTTTAGTTATGTTATGCTTGGTTAGGTTTGGTTAGGTTAAGTTCGGTTATGATAGCTCTGT
>NW_017088931.1:0-360 GCF_001483705.2 Eufriesea mexicana
ATATTTAATTTCATACAAAAAGTATGTTTTCAATTATTTCTCCTCCAATCTCGATTATCCATTAGATTAGATTTACCTCGGTCCTCTATCCTTCAATTAAACTGGTTAATCGAGATGCTACTGTAATTCCAAATTTGCTTCTTCCACACCAAGAAACCAGAAAGATTATCAAAAGAAATCTGAACGAATTTACCTCTTTATTAATTCGAGTATCTATCAATTCAACGAAAATATTACAACATTTTTAATAAATTCACCAAAAATTCCACTCACCGTACGCGACTTAAATTACGTGCGCCGTCCTATCAAATTAGAACCACAACGATACGATTCAGCTATCTTCTAGTGGCACCCTAATGG
>NW_017088932.1:0-360 GCF_001483705.2 Eufriesea mexicana
GCTGCAGCCACTATTGCTGGCTTCCCCAGAGTCGAACAGAGTATAGTAGTGCAGAGCAGAGCGGAGAAGGTCACTGAGTATCTGTGTACAGCGCAAAGGTCAAAGCTACCACAGCCAAACCTATCCAAACCGAGACTAATCAAACGTGATCAAACTCAATCTACTGTGCCAAGACCACTATTGCTGGCCGCCTCAGAGTTGAGCAGATAAGGATAGAGCAATGTAGACCGCAGATGTCCACCGAACAGCAGTGTACAGCACAAAAGTCAAAGCTCTCTTGTACTAGTTAATCCAAACTTGTCATAACCGGACGTAACGTAATTGAACCTGCTGTACCGCGGCCACTGTTGCTCTCCTCCC
>NW_017088933.1:0-360 GCF_001483705.2 Eufriesea mexicana
TGGACTTCGCGGCGACGCAATTGCCAGGACTCCCCCGCGACGCAACCGCAGTTCCCTCCCGGCACGACGGGTAGTCGCACCCGAAACGATCATGTCAATGCGCGCGATACGGGTCGTTTACAGGCCTACACACACACTCACACGCACACAACACGCATACCACCGCACCGCAACGCACGCACACCATGCGGACGCCGCGCGACCATCACGCGACGCTGCGCGCCCAGACCACGGTCTTTCGAACTGACGGGCCCCCACACGTCAGTTCGTGGTCACCCTGGCCTATGTTACAACGGGAGAGAGTGACGGTCTCCCCGGCCGTAGGTACATGGTCGCTCGCGAAGGCGGAGGTCTAACGCG
>NW_017088934.1:0-359 GCF_001483705.2 Eufriesea mexicana
TTCTATTGGTTTGCTATAGCCAGTGCATTGCTATAGAATCTGACTGCAAATTTCAATTTTATTGACATTTTCGTCTAATATTTTGTAGAGAAAAGTTTTCTGCAGAGATAAGGGGGCAAGATTCCACCAGTTTGCTGTAGACATTGCATTGCATTCGATACTGCCCTGAAAACTCAATCCTATTGACATTTTCGTCTATTATTGCTATGAGCAAACATTTCTGCGTAAATAAGCTGGAAAGAATCTAGTGGTTTGCTATAGCCATTTCGTTGCAATAGAATCTGCCTGAAAAGCCGAATTATTTTGACATTTTCGACTAATATTGAGGTGAGCAGTCTTTTCTGCGTAAACAACAAGGT
>NW_017088935.1:0-360 GCF_001483705.2 Eufriesea mexicana
CGTGCTGTCCTCTAATATGCTATGCGTTGCGCTGGGGAGAACAGTAACTGTGGTCTCGGCACGATAGGTTGTGTTAGGTTGCGACCGATTCGGTTACGTTTGTTTGGGTCATGTCTCGATAGGCTTGACATTCTCGGTATATACTGCTGCTCGGTGGATTTTTGCGCACCTCTGAGGTCTGATATGTTAAGCTTGTCTATGTTAAGGACTGCAATAGCGGTCTGCGATCATCACTTTGGATTAGGCAACGATTGATTGGGCTGGGTTAGGTCAGTTTGGGGTAGCATTCCTATGACTTTAGTGCTTTACACTGCATCGCCGCTGATATCTGTGCTCTACTGCGGTCTAGTCTATCCTACT
>NW_017088936.1:0-360 GCF_001483705.2 Eufriesea mexicana
TATTAAGAAGCCAACAATACTGTCTTAAGTCAATCCACCCAAAAGCGATCCTACATAAAAATAATCCCTACAGTACCAACTCGATCGTTACATTAACCAACCATAGTTTGCAAAGACAGCTTTGATAGGATAGTCCATCGGTTGCAGTCCATCAGTTACAGTTTATGAAAGTCAGTTGTAAGAGTCAGTTTTAAGAAAAATCAGAAAAGTGTGCCCATAGCGAATCTCTCATATTTTATAGCCGCCGTCATTCTATTTACAAGCTTATTTTATTCTATTAAGGAGCCAACAATACTGTCTTAAGTCAATCCACCCACAAAGACCCCACATAGAAATAATTCCCACAGTACCAATTCGTCC
>NW_017088937.1:0-359 GCF_001483705.2 Eufriesea mexicana
TAGCTGACCTGACCTCACCAGAGCTGAGGTTACCTGACCTGACCTGACCTGTCCTGACTTTAAACGACCCTACCTGCCCTGACCTGACCTGACTGACCTGACCTGACCAGACCTGACACGACCTTGCCTGGCCTGACCTGATAAGACCAGACCTGACCTGACCTTACCAGACCTGACCTGGCCTGACCTGAACTGACACGAACTGCCAGCATCTGACCTGACCTGACCTGACATGACCTGACCTGACCTAACCTGACCTGTCCTGGCCTGACCTGACCTGACCTGGCCAGACCTGTCCTGTTCTCTCCTGACCTGAACTGAACTGACATGACTTTTCCACAGGAGACCTGACCGGACGT
>NW_017088938.1:0-360 GCF_001483705.2 Eufriesea mexicana
GGCCGTGGCACTTAAGGTTGGGTTACGTTGCGTCTGCTGATGTTACGTTTGGATAGGTTTGGACAGGATAGCCTCGACTACTGTGCTATGCACTGCTATTCGGTGGATTTCGCGTTCTACAACGATCTACTATGCTCTGCGCGACTCATGGGAGACTAGCAACTGTCGTCCAGGCACGTTGTGTTTGGATACGTTCGGGTAGGTAATGTTACGTTGCGTCAGGTTTGGATTCCTTTGACATTCGTTTGATAAACCGTTATTCGGTAGAATTCTGCTCTCTATTGTACTATAATATGATCTGCTTTCCCTGGAGAGCTAAGCAATAGTTGTCGCGGCTTGTTAGGTTCAATTAGGTTACGC
>NW_017088939.1:0-360 GCF_001483705.2 Eufriesea mexicana
TCTCCCTGACCTAGGTTACAACGAGGGAGAGACTATCCCCCGACCATAGGTGCAGGGTCGCTGGCATAAGCGGAGTGCTAGCGCGTTGACCCATCCGGCTGGGCCGCGCTCGCAGCCTCCGACGTATTCTGGGCCTGCTAGTGGGCCTTGGATGGGGATGTGGGGGTCCTCCACCACGGTCGTTTCGATGTCCGTTGGTCGCAGGTATCCTCGTTGCTCGGGTAGCTAGAAGAGACGGTAGGAAAAGGAAGGGATGCGTTTCGTCCAAGGGCTGCTAGCGGACTCATGAATAAGGCTACCCTAGGGTAGGCCCCAGACCCTGACTTAGACACTGGAATACTATCGGAAGAACGGGAAGTT
>NW_017088940.1:0-360 GCF_001483705.2 Eufriesea mexicana
CCTAACGTGCCGAGACCACCATTACTGGCGTCCCAGCGCCCAGCGGAGCATATTAGAGCACAGTAGAGCGCAGAAATCCTCCGAACGGCGGTGTATAGCACAAAAGTCCATGTTATCCTAGCCTAAGGTTACCGAACATAACATAACCAACCATACCCTAACAGAAGCTAACGTGCATAGACCATTATTACCGGGCTGCCCGGGGCAAGGCAGGAAGTATTGGAGCACGGTAGACAGCAGGAAGACACCAAAGAGCAATGTATACCACGTAATTCAAAGATATCTTTACCTAACGAAACCTAACATAACCTAACCAAACGTAGAATACATAAAGCTAAAGCACCGAGACCTATATTGGTG
>NW_017088941.1:0-360 GCF_001483705.2 Eufriesea mexicana
ATGAGGCTGACTTCTGCGCTCTACTGCGCTCTTGCATATACTGCTTGGCACTGGGGAGGCCAGCAATAAGGTTCTCGGCGCGATAGTATGAGTTAAGTTACGTTCGGCTATGTTACGATTGGCTAGGTTAGGATACGAAGGCTTTGACTTTTGTGCTATACATTGCATTACGGTGGATTTCTGCGCTCTGCTGTGCTGTAGTAAATTCTGCTTGGCGCTGTGGAGGCCAGCAATAGTGGCCTCGGCACGTTAGGTTGTGTTAGGCTACGTTCGGTTGTGTTACGCTGGGTGAGGTTCCGATATGATAGTTTAGACCTTTGTGGTATACACTACCATGCGCATAAACCTGCGCTCTACTGT
>NW_017088942.1:0-360 GCF_001483705.2 Eufriesea mexicana
TGATCTACTATATTCTGCTTTGCTCAGGCGAGTCCAGCAATTGTGGTCGCGGCACGTTACGTACAGTAAGGCCACGTTTGGTTCGGCCACGATACCATGGGATAGGTTTGGATAGCTTTAACTTTTCCGCTTTGCACTGCGATTACATGGATTTCTGTGCTTTGCCCTCCTCTAATATGTTCTTTTCGACTCTGGGGATGCCAGTAACAGTGGTAGTGGCACGAAAAGTTGAGCTTAGTTTCGTTTGGTTACGTGACGTTTGTGCTCATCTATGGGGACGCCAGCAATAACGGTCCTGGCACGTTAGGTTGGCTTTGGCTACGTTTGGTTGGGTTACGTTTGTCTGTGTTTGGTTTGAAT
>NW_017088943.1:0-360 GCF_001483705.2 Eufriesea mexicana
GCCAGATATAGTGGTCGTCCACGATAGGTTGTGTTAGGGTACGTTTCGTTTGTCTAGGTTCGGTTAGGTTTGCTTAGGATGGCTTGAACTTTTGTGCTATACGCTCCTATTAAGTGAACTTCTGCGACCTACTATGCTCTAATATGATATGCTTGGCTCCCGGGAGGACAGTAATAGTGGCCCCGGCTCATTAAGTTTAGTCAGTGTACGTGTGGCTAGGTTAGGTTAGGTCAGGCTTGGCTGGGATATCTTTGACTTTTGTGATATACACAGGTGTTCGATGGATTTCAGATCTCTACTCCGCTCAAGTATATTCTGCTTGTCTCTGGGGAGGCAAGCAATGCTGGTCCCGGGACGTTA
>NW_017088944.1:0-360 GCF_001483705.2 Eufriesea mexicana
ACATGCATAGATACTTTCGTGCATACATCCATACATACATCCATTCATCCGCCCATGCATACACCCGCACATTCGACATTCCTTTAACGCATCCATACATCCATCCAGCCATACGCCCATCCATAAATCCATCTCACCATACATCCATCCATCCATACATCCATACATGTATGCATCCATACATCCATACATCAGCAGATCCGTTCGTCCATACCTCTATCCATCCTAACATACATTCACCGATACAGCCACCCATCCATACATACATCCTTCCATACATCCATCCATCCATACACACAATCATCCATACATCGATCGATCCATACATCCTTCAACCCATACATGCATACACACATCAAT
>NW_017088945.1:0-360 GCF_001483705.2 Eufriesea mexicana
TAATTGTGTCGGGCGATAATTGATCCACCCACTGATCATTCTGTTCTTGCCACAGAATTTTTGATACCAGCCAATATCTTATACGAATTGGTATGGTACTACCTTTGTGGCTGAACTGAACGATGAATTTGGAATTACTAAAATCGCTAGCGATGGTAAATCTGTCCACACGTTACTATAGATTTGCCTTAGTACCTGTATGATAATCGAAAGGACTAATTAAATGGCTATGATACTGTAAATGTGAATATAATCGGCGATGTACGTTCAACCGTTAATATCTGCAGCGATAATTGATCTACCTGTATGTCATGCCTTAATTCCTACGCAATTTGCACTATCAGCGGGTACCTCATGCCA
>NW_017088946.1:0-360 GCF_001483705.2 Eufriesea mexicana
TTTCGAGTTTTGTGTTATGCCCTACGATTTGTGGATTTCTGCGATCTGCCCTCCTGTCATATGTTCTCCTTAGCTGTTGGGAGGGTAGCAATAGTTGCCTCCGCGCATTTGGTAGAGATGCGTTACGCTCGATTACGTCACGTTTTATGTTGTTAGGGAAGGATATCTTAGACTCTTGTGCTATACCCCGTAATCCGTTGGACTTCTGTGCCCTACTGCGCTCTACCATATTCTGCTTGGCCCTGGCGAGGTCAGCAATAGCGGTCGCTGCACGTCATGTAGAGTTAGACTACGCTTGGCCAGGTAACGTCAGCTTGGGTAAGGTTTGCATAGCTTTCACTTTTCTGCTATACGCTGCGG
>NW_017088947.1:0-360 GCF_001483705.2 Eufriesea mexicana
AAGAAATCCATCGAACAGCAATGTATGGCACAAAAGTCAAAGATACCCCGTACAAACCAATCCAAACGTTATATAATCTAACGTATCCTATCCCAAACTAACGTGCCGTGACCACCATTGCTGGCCTCCCTGAGCCAAGCGCAGCATATTACAGGTGAGAAAAGAGAAGAGGCCATACAATTGCAGTGTATAGCAGAAAAGTCGCAGTTATTCGAACCTAACCATAGGTACCATAACCTGGCCAAGCGTAACCTATTCAAACTAACGTGCCGAGATCACTATTTCTGGCCTCCACGGAGCCAAGCAAAGCATATCAGAGCACAGAAGAGCACCGAAATCAGACCAACAGCAGTTGATAAT
>NW_017088948.1:0-360 GCF_001483705.2 Eufriesea mexicana
AGCAACAGTGATCTCGGCACGTTATGTTGAGTCAGGTTACGTACGGTTACGTTGGCTTAGGCAATGTTTGGACAGAGCAGCTTTAACTTTTGTGCTCTGCACTGCTATTGGGTGGATTTCTGCGCTCTACTGTGCTCTAGTATGTCCCGTTTAGATCTGGGGAGGACATGAAGAGCGGCCTCGGCACGTCATTTTGAGATATGCTATGCTTGCTTATGTTCATTTGGATTGGGTTAGGTTTGGGTAGGTTAGTGTTCTCTGATATACATTGATATACAATGGGTTTCTGCGTTCTACTCTACACTATTGTGTTCTGCTTGGATCTGGGGTTGCCAGCAATAGAAGTCGCGTCACGTTTTG
>NW_017088949.1:0-360 GCF_001483705.2 Eufriesea mexicana
GATATTTTTGAATTCTGTGCTATACACTGCCATTCAAACGATATCTGCGCTCTGTGTTGCTCTACTAGTGACTGCTCGACTATCGGGAGGCCAGCAATTGTGGTCGCGGCATGTTAGGTTGGGATAGGTTTCCTTTGGTTATGTTACGATTTCATAGGCTAGGAGAGGATCGCTTTCACTTTAGTGCTATAGTCTGCTATTCGGTGGTCTCCTGCTGCATAGATTGCGCTAATGACTCCAGATTAGCTCTGGGAGGGCCAACTATAGTGGTCCCTGCACGTTACATTGTGTCAGGCCACGTTCGGTTAGGTAGGGCCAGGCTAAGTTCTGCCATGGTAGTTTTAACCTTTGTGCTGTACG
>NW_017088950.1:0-360 GCF_001483705.2 Eufriesea mexicana
ATTAACGAAAGCTTTTCCTTTAGGCGTTTGTAGATCGAGATTTAAATCGCCAGACATGATAATTTCCGGTACCCTCTTCTTTGCAACGATTCCACAACATCAACAACTTTTGGACTGTACCAGAGCATGTTGATCTCAAAGAAGTCTTTCAGGTTTTCGAGTGAAGTGCCAGGGGAGATGTAAAAGGCAACAACCAAAACCTTCTTTCCTTTAATTTCAACTTCTGCCGCACAAATTTCTCCATTGACAGAAATCACGTCGACAAATCTAGCTTCGATTTGCTCTGTGTTTTCAATTGATTCAGATTCATCCCCAGTCTTTCCATTTGACAACTGCAACCTTTTCCTTTCTCTTAATTTT
>NW_017088951.1:0-360 GCF_001483705.2 Eufriesea mexicana
TGTCTCTGCGGACGCCAGCAATAGTTGTCTTGTCATGTTAGGCTAAGCCAGGCTACGTTTGGACATGCTTCGTTTGGCTAGGTCAAGAGATTCTACCTAGAATTTTGTATTCTACACTGCTATTCGGTGTACTTCTTGTGTCTAATGTGTTCTAATAAGCTTTGATTGGCTCTGAGGTGGTCAGTAATCGTGGTCTAGGTATGTTGGGTTGTGTTATGTTACGTTTCGTTCGGTTAAGTTGGGGTGGTTCGGAAAGTGTTTCGTTGGCTTTTGTGCTATACACTGCTATTCGATGGATTTCTGCTCCCTGCATTGCTCTACTGTACCCTGATCGACTCCGGGGGGCGAGAAACAGTGGTC
>NW_017088952.1:0-360 GCF_001483705.2 Eufriesea mexicana
AGGGTGACAGGGCTCGACGACTCTGTCACCCCCAGCGAGGTGGCCGCTGCCCTGGCTAGGGTCTGTGATTGCACCGAGGCGGAAGTAAGAACTGGAGTGATCCGGTCTTCCACTTCGGGGCTAGGCTCTGTATGGGCCCAGCGTCCCCGCGCGGCAACGAGAAAGGCCGTCGATTGCGGGTGGATCCGCGTCGGATGGACATCGTCCCGTGTGGTAGCCTTGGAGGCAAGGCGCCTCCAGTGCTTCCGTTGCCTTGCGTTCGGTCAAACAAGGAACGGATGCTCTAGCGCGGTGGACCGCAGCGACACCTGTTTCAGGTGTGGCGTGGCGGGCCCCCGTGCCGGTGTTTGTAGTGCGCCT
>NW_017088953.1:0-360 GCF_001483705.2 Eufriesea mexicana
GGTTCCATTAAGTTTGGTTGGGATATCTTCGACTTTCGTGATATGCACTTTTATACGTTGGATTTCTGCGCCCCAGTCTCCTATAATAATTTCTCCTTGGCTCCTGTGAGGCCAGCAATCGTGGACAAGGCACGTTACTTTGAGCTAGATTACGTTCGGCAAAGTTACGCGACCTTGTGTTAGGTATGGGCAGCTTTGACTTTTGTGTTTCGCTCTGCCATTCTATGGACATGTGCGCTCTACTGCGCTCTACCGTACTCTGCTTTTCTCTGGGGACGCCAGTGATAGAGGTCGCAGCACGTTAGGTTGAGTTATGTTACGATTGGCTAGGATCGGTTATGATGTGCTTGGTTAGGGTAG
>NW_017088954.1:0-360 GCF_001483705.2 Eufriesea mexicana
AATATTCTAGTATATATTATTTTATATAAAAATTGGAATTCACTGTTCAAAATAATAAAAATAAAAATATAACAATTATAGTAAAGTGAGTATAAAAATAAATAGTGTATGAAATCGATATATAAAATATAAATGTACTAGTATATATTATTTTATATTTAAACTACAATTGACTATTCAAAATAATAAAAATAAAAATATAACAATTATAATTATATTAAAGTGATTAATTTTAGTAAAGTGAATATAAAAATAGACACTGTACAAAATCGATATATAAAATATAAATACTCTAGTATATGTTATTTTATATAAAAATTGGAATTCACTGTTCAAAATAATAAAAATAAAAATATAACA
>NW_017088955.1:0-359 GCF_001483705.2 Eufriesea mexicana
GTACGCCAATAGAATCTTTCGTCCATATTTATGCAAGATAATTAGCTCTCCACGATATTAGTCGGAAATGTCAATAAAATTGAGTTCTCCAGCCCGATTCTACTGAATTGCAATGGCTATATCACTCCAGAAGGATTTTTCCCCCTTACTTAGGGAAGGAAGTTAACACACCACGATATTAATAGAAAATGACAGTAAAATTGAATTTTCCAGGACGATTCTAGAGCATTGCAGTGCCTGTAGCACGCCAAAAGAGTCTTTCCTCCTTATTTATGCAAGGAAGATTGCTCACCACCATATTAGTCGAAAATGTCAATAAAATTGAACCAGCCAGGCACATTCAATATCATTGCAATGGC
>NW_017088956.1:0-359 GCF_001483705.2 Eufriesea mexicana
ATCGCCTATCGCCTTCAATCCAATGGCAAGTACAGCCATCTACTTGCCAGAGAATCGGTCTATCCAAAATATATAAGCTGTCATAGCTTGGTGATTAGATCGCCTAACGCCTGCAATCCAATAGCAAGTACAGCCATCTACTTGCCAGAGAATAGGTCCATTAAAATTGTATAACCTGCTACAGCTTGGTAAATAGATCACCTTCCGCTTTCAATCCAATGGCAAATACAGCCTTCTACTTGCCATAGAATAGGTCTATCCAAAGTATATAATCTGATGTAGCTTGGTGAATAGATCGCCTTACGCCTTCAAACCAATGGCAAGTACAGCCATCTACATGCCAGAGAATAGGTCTATTC
>NW_017088957.1:0-360 GCF_001483705.2 Eufriesea mexicana
AACGTAACCGAAGCTGACGTGCCACAAAAGCAATTTCTGGCCTCACGAGCGCTATGCAGAATACAGCCGAGCAGTGTAGAATGCTGGAATCTTCCAAATACCAGTGTAGATGAAAAAAGCAAGAGATATCCAAACTAAATCTAAGCTAACCTGACGCAACCAGACGTAACAAATCCCAACCTAACGATCCTATCCGACTATTGCTGCCCTCACCAGAGCCAAGTAGAACATATTAGATGGGAGTAGAGGGCAGATATTAATAGAACCGCAGTGCATTGCAAATTAGTCGAAGCTACCATATCCTGACGCAGCCATATGTAACATAACAGGACGTAGCTTAGCTCAAACTGACGATCCGAT
>NW_017088958.1:0-360 GCF_001483705.2 Eufriesea mexicana
CTGTTTCGTACGCGAATCCAGCGTCAATCAGCATCAGGACTAACCGTACTCCGCAGATCCCTGTCAATCCTCGTCCAAATCCGATTACATCTCCAGTCCCACCTCCCAACTGTCCAGCACGAAGAAGCCTTCCAACAGACTCGTCGACCACCGTGACGATCTCTGCGAATTAAAATCGACATCCCGACATAACTCTGGCAGCAACCAGACTGTCAATCCCCGTAACACGATCCACTCCCTACGTATCGGCTAGCCAGGTCGCGTAGCGTAAATCAGCCTTAACGCTTGCCACCACTACCATCGTAAACTGTATTCTCATCTCTGGTTTCGCGCGGTGCTTTCAGCTGCTCGTGAGCAGCC
>NW_017088959.1:0-360 GCF_001483705.2 Eufriesea mexicana
GATATAGCCATTGCAATGCAGTAGTATCTGCCAGGAAAATTCAATTTTATTGACATTTTTGACAGATATCGTGGTGTCCTAGCTTTCTTGAATATATAAGGAGGAAAGATTCTACTGGCGTACTGTAGCTACTGCAATGCTATACAATCTGGCTGCAAAATTCAACTTCATTGACGTTTTCGACTAATATCGACGTGACCTAAATTTCTTGCATAAATAAGGACGATAGATTCTATTGGCATGAAGTAGCCATTGAAATGCAATAGAATCTGGATGGAGAATTAAATATTATTGTCGTTTTCGACTAATATCGTGGAGAGCTAACTTTCTTGCATAAATAAGGAGGAAAGAATCTATTGG
>NW_017088960.1:0-360 GCF_001483705.2 Eufriesea mexicana
TGGCTATACCTACCATTGGATTGAGAACGTTTGGTGATCTATTCATCAAACTAGAGCAGGTGATACATTTTGAATAGACTTATTCTATTGTAAGTAGATGGCAATAGCTACTATTGGATTGAGAACGTTAGGTGATCAATTCATCAAACTATAGCAGGTTATTGATTTTGAATAGACTTATTCTATGGTAGGTAGATGGCTATAACTACCATTGGATTGAGATCGTTAAGTGAACTATTCATCGAGTCATAACAGGTTATGAACTTTTAATAGACTTATTCTATGGGAAGTAGGTGGCTATCTTTGCATTGAGAACGTTAAGTGATCTGTTCATCAAGCTATTGTAAGTTTTAGATTTTG
>NW_017088961.1:0-360 GCF_001483705.2 Eufriesea mexicana
CTTCGTACGTAATTTTAAATCTCGTGATAAAAAAAGGAATATGAAGAATAAAAAAAAATTATTTTCAAAGTATCAATGAAAAAATTACTAGAAAATATTATAGAACAAGGGATTGATGCTTTTGAATATTATAGAAATGAAATAAAGTCAAATCACTTACAAGACCGAGAATCATCTAGTCAATATAGTAGTTTATGGAGGAATAATTTAATACGAAATCATGAATAAAAGCTTCTTTTATAGTATAACGTTAATTTTAATACTACCTTTGGCTGTGATTGCTTTAATATTTGGTTCAATAGCACATCATAAAACCGGCGATTTAACTTACCAATTAGATAATCATTATAAAGCACATGG
>NW_017088962.1:0-360 GCF_001483705.2 Eufriesea mexicana
CGTGCCATAGCCATTACAGTGGTTTAGAATCTGGCTGGAATATGCAATTTCTTTGACATTTTCAACTAATATCGTGGCGAGCTAACTTCCTTGCATAGATAAGGAGGAAGGAAACTATTGGCGTGCAACAGCCATTGCGATGCTACAGGATACGCATGGAAAATTCAATTTTAATGACATTTTCGACTAATATCGTGGTGAGCTAATTTTCTTGCTTCCATAAGGAGGAAGGATGCTTTTGGCGTGATGTAGCCATTGCAATGCTATAAAATCTGCATGGAAAATTCAATTTTATATACATTTTCGACTAATATCGTGGTGAGATAACTGTCTTGCGTAAATAAGGAGGAAAGATTACAT
>NW_017088963.1:0-359 GCF_001483705.2 Eufriesea mexicana
TTTTGAATAGACCTATTCTCTGACATGTAGATGGCTGTACCAGCCATTGAATTGAAGGCGTTAGGCGATCTATTAACCATGCTATAACAGATAATATATGTTGGATAGACCTATTCTCTGGCAAGACAATGGCTGTACTTGCCATTGGATTGAAGGCGTGGGGCGACCTATTCACCAAGCTATAACATGTTATAGATTTTGAATAGACCTATTCTCTGGGAAGAAGAATGGTGTACTTGCCATTGGATTGAAGGCGTCAGGCGATCTATTCACCAAGCTATAGCAGATAATATATGTTGAATAGACGTATTCTCTGGCAAGTAGATGGCTGTACTTGCCATTGGATTGAAGGCGTTGGG
>NW_017088964.1:0-360 GCF_001483705.2 Eufriesea mexicana
TCTTCAAATATTCTCTGCTTGGCTCTTGGGAGGCCAGCAATACTGTTCTCCTCATGTTAGGTTGAGATAGGCTACGATTGTATATGTTGCGTCTGGCAAGGTTAGGATATGCTACTTTGACTTTTGTGCTGTACAATACTATTCGTTGAATTTCTGAGCTCTAATGTGATCTAATATGCTTTGCTTGGCTCCGCGGAAGCCATCAATAGCGGACGCGGCACGTTATGATGGGTTAGACTATTTCGATTAGGTTTGGTTGGGTGATGTTGGATTAGGATACCTTCAACGTCTGTGCTACACACTGCTATACGGTTGTTCTCTGCCCTCTACTGTGCTCTAGTATATTCCGCTTGGATCTGT
>NW_017088965.1:0-360 GCF_001483705.2 Eufriesea mexicana
GGAGATCATATCGCCGAAATCCATAAAATCGCAGTGTATAGCAGAAAAGCCAAACCTACCTTTCCCTAACATAACCAAACGCAACGTCGCCAGGCGTCACCTATCTCAACATGACGACCCGAGACCACTTTTGCTGCTGTGCCCAGATTCAAGTACATAAGCGTATCATAACATGTCGGAGGAGTGGAGAGGGCAGAAATCCATTGAATCGCAGTGCATAGAACAAAAGTCAATGCTACTACGTCCTATCGTAACCAAACGTAAGATGACCAAACGTATCATAGCTCAACCTTACGAGCCGAGACAACTAATACTGACCACGCCAGAGCCAAGCCGAACATTCTACAGGGCATCACAGCG
>NW_017088966.1:0-360 GCF_001483705.2 Eufriesea mexicana
GGAGCAGAGTAGATTGCAGTAATCCTCCGAATAGCAGTCCATGCGAAGGAAGTCATAGCTTTCCAAGCCTAACACAAACAAACGTAACGTAACCAAATCTAACCTAGCACATCCTGACGGGCCAAGGCCAGAACTGCACTCCTACCCAGGGGCAAGCAGAGCATGTTACAGCAAAGTAGAGCGCAGAAATCCATCGAAGAGCGTTGTACAGCACAGCAGTCAAAGGCATCATAACCAAACATATCTCAACCAAGCCTAGCCAAACACAACTTAAGTCAACCAATCGTGTCACAACCAGTAATGCTGGCGCCTCAGGGTCGAGCAGGGTGTAGTGGAGCAATGTAGAGCGCAGAAATTCAC
>NW_017088967.1:0-360 GCF_001483705.2 Eufriesea mexicana
CATACATCCATACATACATAAATACATCCATCTGTCCATCCATACATACATACATCCGTACATGCATACATTCATACATCCACACATCAATATATCCATTCATCCATACATCCATCTAACCATACATTCGTCCATACATACATCCATATCTCCATCCATCCATACATCCATCCACTCATACATCCAACCAACCGTACATCCTTACATACATCAATACATACATCCAAACATTCATCCATCCATACATCTATCCATTCATTCATCCATCCATCCATACAAACATACATCCATACATGTATACATCAATACATCCATACATCCATCCATCCATACATTCATACATCCACACATCAATATATC
>NW_017088969.1:0-360 GCF_001483705.2 Eufriesea mexicana
CCTTTATAAATTGATAAACAAAAAATAAAAATAGAAAAGTAAATTGAAGAAATTCTACCTTTCGCCATAACCTACTCACAGAAAAATTTTATGATTAATAATAATATTGCAATTATAACATAACTTAACAAGATCATGATGTCCATTTTCATTGCCCTAATATTAAATGCTACAATTTAGGCACCTCCTACTCAAACCTAATTGTATCAGTCAATTTCACAATTTTGTCATATTCTTATCTCATTTTTCAAACTGATAAAAAAAGAAAAATAAAAATAAAAATAAAAGAGCAAATGGAAGGAACTCTACGTTAACCTTCTTACATAAAAACTGAATATTTCAGCCTCCCATACAAAGCTC
>NW_017088970.1:0-360 GCF_001483705.2 Eufriesea mexicana
CAGAGCCAAACTGAACTTTACAGACAACAGTGGAGCGCAGCAACCCACCGAATAGCAGAGTATAGCACAAGAGTACATGCTATCCCCTCCAAACCTATCAAATCGTACCATAAAGGTACGTAACCTAACTCAACCTAACGTGCAGCGACCACTATTGCTGACCTCCCCACATCCATGCAGATCATATTAGAGCACAGTATAGCGCAGAAGTGCACCGAACAGCCGTATATAGCACAAACGACGAAGCTACCTTCTCCTAGTCTAACCTAACGTAATCCAACCGAACCTAGCCTTACTGAAATTGAAGTGCCGAGGCCACTATTGCTGGCCTCCCCAGAGCCGAGCCGAGCACAGTAGAGC
>NW_017088971.1:0-361 GCF_001483705.2 Eufriesea mexicana
TGAACTATAAAGTAACGAATATTTTTATTTAATAAAATAACCTTTTACCTAGGTAAATTACCACTGATCAAAAGGTAAGACGAGTGAATAAAAATTCTTTATGGTATGGTCATTATCTTACATCAAAATTTTTAATTATCCGTCTATAGATGTCGATTGTATCGCGTCATGCCTCGAACCTTCGTCGATTACACGATTAATTTGGGGACGAATATGAGTTGAGAAAAATTTGGCAAATACACGAAAATTCGCGGAATAATTTCCTATTTTGTTTTATGCCAATTAACTATTCCATATTTTGTTTTAAATTATTTTATTCCACAATTACTAATCACGGTTCAAATGTCTATCTATGACGCTA
>NW_017088972.1:0-360 GCF_001483705.2 Eufriesea mexicana
GGATGGATGGACGGGTGTATGTTTGTACGGATGTATATGAGTATCTATGTATGGATGGGTGGACGTATCGATGGATGTATGTACGAATGCGTGGATTTATGGATGAATGGATGTTTGGACGAATGGATGTGTGGATGGATGGAAGTATGGATGGACGGATGGATGGATGTGTGGATGTATGAATGTATGTATGTATGAATGTATGGATGTATGCATGGATGGATGAATGTATTGATGTGTTTATGGCTGCATGGATTGATGGATGTATCGGTGGAGTGTTGTATGGATGGCTGGATCTATGAATCGATGGAAGTATGGATGGTTGGATGTATGGATGGATGGTTGTATGGAAGGATGGAT
>NW_017088973.1:0-360 GCF_001483705.2 Eufriesea mexicana
AAAATGTCAATAAAATTGAATTTTCCAGGAAGATTCTATAGCTTTGCAACGCCCATAGCACGCTAATAGTATCTTTCCTCCTTATTTATGCAAGAAAGTTAGCTCACAACAATATTAGACGAAAATGTCAACAAAATTGTATTTTTCAGCGGCAAACTGTATTATTGCAATGGCTATAGCACTCAAAATGCATCTTTACTCCTTACTTAGGCAAGGAAGATGGCTCACCACGATACTAGCCGAAAATGTCAAAAGAATTGTATTATCCTTCTAGGTTCTACAGCAATGCAATGCCTATAGCACGACAACAGAATATTTCCCCCTTATTTATGTAAGAAAGGTAGCTAACCACAATAGTAG
>NW_017088974.1:0-361 GCF_001483705.2 Eufriesea mexicana
AACAGGACGTACTTTAGCACAGTAAATCGCATAAATCCGCCGAATAGCAGTGTACAGCACAAACGTTAAAGCTGACACATCCAATCTAAACCTAATCCAACCTAACAGGACGTAGCCCGACTCATCGTAACGTACCGAGACCACCACTTCTGGCCTTGCCGGAGACTAACTGAAGATGTTAGAGGACTGTTGGGCGCAGAAATGTACCCAATAGCAGAATACAGCACATAGGGGAAAGCCATCCCCTCCTAACCCAACCAATCGTAACGTAACAAAACGTAACATATCTCAATCTAACGTGCAGCAACCCCTATTTCTGGTCTCCCCAGAATCAAACAGGACATATAATAGCACAGTGGTG
>NW_017088975.1:0-360 GCF_001483705.2 Eufriesea mexicana
GAATCTTGCTGGAAAATTCAATTTTATTGTCATTTTTGACTAATATCGTGGAGAGATAACTTTGTTGCATAAATAAGGTGGAAAGAGTCTAATGGCATGCTATAGCAATTGCAATGCCGTAGAATCTTGCTGGAAAATTCAATTTTACTGACAATTTCGACTAACATCGTGGTGAGTTAACTTTCTTACATAAATAAGGTTGAAGGATTCTACTGGCGTGCTGTAGGCATCGCAATGCTATAGACTCGTCCTGGAAAACTCAATTTTATTGACATCATCGACTAATATTGTGGTGTTCTACCTTTCTTGCATAAATAAGGAGTAAAGGTTCTACTGGCGTGCTATAGCCAATACAATGAT
>NW_017088976.1:0-361 GCF_001483705.2 Eufriesea mexicana
ATGATCAGAGTGCTGTAGACATTGTATCATTTGTTCACTGTTGGTGTAATTTCCACACCAATTCTAGAATAATCGGTGCACATTGCGGTTATCGTTACGGATATTTACAATTGTCAGTATGGTGTTTAGTTCATCCACCAGCAGGGCACTGTTGCCATTGGGTTAGTAAGTTCAATGATCACTCTCACTCTAAAGCAGGATACATACCCAAAATCCATCGAGATATTAAAGATTGGCGTCACAGTACAGATTACAGCCATTACCACAGTAACGTAGACGCAGTACTACCTTGTATACTGATGATCTAGGTCCCAATGTAATTCTGGAATAACCTATGTATAGTACGGTTATGTCGTGTGAT
>NW_017088977.1:0-361 GCF_001483705.2 Eufriesea mexicana
TTATTCTATAATTGTTTCCAAATTTATGTTATCAGTGAAGAACGTTATTCAACCGTTACTATACTGTGACGAAAGCTGTACACAGTACTGTGCTGACTATTGTTGTTATCTAGAGGGATTATGGATCTGCATTTCTCGCCCCGGAGTTGCTGCAGGACATGCATCCTCTGTAAGCAACTTATTCCAAAGGCAACAGTGCTCTGTTGGTGGATGTACTGATTACCGAAATGTGATCTGACAATATCACTAGCCGTAACAGTATTATACATAGGTTATTCCAGAATTACTTCGGAATTTACATCATCTGTGAGCAAAGTAATCTAACGTCGACATTACCCAGATAACGGCTGTACACAGTACA
>NW_017088978.1:0-361 GCF_001483705.2 Eufriesea mexicana
TTAAGTTTGGATAGGATAGCTTTGACTTTTGTGGTATGAAATTCGTGGTATTCGGAGGAACTCCGCGCTCTGCTGTGCAGTAGCATACTCTGTTTGGCTCTGGAGAAGCTAGCAATCGTGGTCGGGGCACGTCAGGTATTGTTATGTTACGATTGGATATGCTGCGATTTGCTAGGGTAGGAGGCGATGTCTTTGACTTTTGCTCTTTACACTGTTCTTCGGTGGATTTCTGTGATCGACTGTGCTCTACTATATTCTGCCTAGCCCTGGGGAGGCCTGCAATACTCGCGGCACGTTACGTTGAATTATGCTACGTTTGATTTTGCTATGTCAGTTTCTGTTTGGTCATGGTCGCCTCGTC
>NW_017088979.1:0-360 GCF_001483705.2 Eufriesea mexicana
AAATTCAATTTTATTGATATTTTCGACTAATATCGTGGTGAGGTGACTTTCTTCATAAACAAGAAGGAAAGATTCTATTGGCCAACTATGGCCATTGCAGTACCATAGAATCTATCTCGAAAATTCAATTTTATTAACATTTTGACTAATATCGACCTGAGCTAACTTTCATGTGTAAATAAGGAGGAAAGATACCATTGCAGTGCTGTAGCCATAACAATGCTATAGAATCTGCCCTGAAAACTCAACATCATTGACTTTTTCGACTCATACCGGGGAGAGGTAACTTTCTTGCAAAGATACGGAGGAAAGATTCTATTGGCCAGCTATGGCCATTGCAATTCTATAGTATCTGGATGG
>NW_017088980.1:0-360 GCF_001483705.2 Eufriesea mexicana
GGCGTGCTGTAGCTATTGCAATGCTATAAAATCTGGCTGGAAAATTCAATTTTATTTACGTTTTCGACCAATATCTTATTGACCTACCTTTCTTGCATATATAAGGACAATAGATACTATTGGCCTGATATAGCCATTGAAATGCTATAGTATCTGGCTGGATAATTAAATATTATTGACGCTTTCGGCTAATATCGTGTTGGGCTAATTTTCGTGCATAAATAAGGAGGAAAGATACTAGTGGCGTGCTAAAGCCATTGCAATGCTATGGAGTCTGGCGGGAAAATTAAATTTTTGTGACGTTTTCGACTAATATCGTGGTGACCTAACATTCTTTCATATGTAAGGAGGAAAGATTCT
>NW_017088981.1:0-361 GCF_001483705.2 Eufriesea mexicana
CTCACCACGATATTAGACGAAAATGTCAATAAAATAGAATATTCCAGTCTGATTCTATAGCAATGAAATGGCTATAGCAAACCAACAGAGTCCTTCCTCATTATTTTTGCAGAAAAGTTTGCTCACAACGATATTTGTCGAAAATGTCAATAGAATTGAACTTTTCGGTCAGAATGTATTGTAATGCGTTCGCTATAGCAAACCAGTGGTATCATTCCTCCTTTTTTGTGCAGAAAAGTTTGGTCACCAATATATGAGTCGAAAATGTTAATGAAAATGAATTTTTCGGACAGATTCGATTGCAATGCAATGGCTATAGCAAACCAATAGGATCCTTCCCCCTTACTTATGCAGAAAAGCA
>NW_017088982.1:0-361 GCF_001483705.2 Eufriesea mexicana
AATGACGAATACGTTTGGTTTGCGAATAATAAAGTAAGAAAATTATTAGTCATTTCTGTATTTGTTATTAATATTGTGAGTTATAGGGTGGTAGGAAAATTTCCTCCCAAATAAGAAATAAAAAATGGCGAATACGTTTGATTTGTGAATAATAAAGTATGAAAATTATTAGTTATTTCTGTATTTGTTGAAAATATTGTGAGTTATAGAGTGGTGGCAAATTTTCTTCCAAGTAAGAAATAAAAAGTGGCAAATACGTTAGGTTTGCGAATAATAAGGAATATAAGTTATTAGTTATTTCTGTATTTGTTGTAAATATTGTGAGTTATAGAGTGGTGGGAAAATTTCCTCTCAAATAGGA
>NW_017088983.1:0-360 GCF_001483705.2 Eufriesea mexicana
GGCGTGCTATAGCAATTGCAATGCTATAGAGTCTGGCGGAAAAATTAAATTCTATTTACGTTCTCGACTAATATCGTGGTGACCTAGCATTCTATCATATATAAGGAGGAAAGATTCTAATGGCGTGCTATAGCCATTCCAATGCTACAGAATCTTGCTGGAAAATTCTATTTTATTTACATTTTCGACTTTTATCGTGGTGAGCTGGCTCTCTTACATAAATAAGGAGGGTAGATTTTGTTGGAGTGATATAGCCATTAGAATGCTATAGAATCTCGCTGCAAAACTAACTTTATTTACATTTTCGACTAATATCGTGGTGAGCTAACTCTCTTACATAAATAGGAAGGATAGATTCTG
>NW_017088984.1:0-361 GCF_001483705.2 Eufriesea mexicana
TGCGGTTCCTCGCGAATCGCCGGTATAAAACGATATCACCGTTGAGT
Source organism: Eufriesea mexicana (assembly GCF_001483705.2). NCBI lineage: Eukaryota > Metazoa > Arthropoda > Insecta > Hymenoptera > Apidae > Eufriesea > Eufriesea mexicana. The sequence goes on from NW_017088984.1 coordinate 48, forward strand.
TTTGCCTTTATCAGCAGAGCTTTATCATAACAGGGATGGCAAATCAGACTTAAAGAAGATCGGTAATCGCACTTAAAAAAGAAGGGGCTCAATTTTTGTACAAAGATAAAGTCAAATAGATATGGAAATATTTTAAAAGATCAATGAAATAAATTTTATCAGTTTCCATGAAAAATTGTGGGAAAATATAATGCAAAATTATTAAAGGAAAAATAAAAATGCAATTGAGTACGAAGATAGAGACAAAGAAAGGGAGGAGATGAAAATAACGTTGTAGAGCTGGTATAAACGGGAAGATCGGAGTAGATGGCGCG
>NW_017088985.1:0-361 GCF_001483705.2 Eufriesea mexicana
TTAGTCGAAAGCGTCAACAAAATTGTAATTTCCAGCCAGATTCTATAGCATTGCTACGGCTATAGCACGTCAATATTATCTTTCCCGCTTACTTATGCAAGGAAGATTCGTCACCACGATATTAGACGAAAATGTCAATAAAATTTTATATTCCAGGGGGATTCTGTAGCATGCAATGCCTATAGCATGCCAATAGAAGCGTTCCTACCTAGTTATGCAAGAAAGTAGACTCACCACGATATTTGTCGAAAATGTCAACAAAATTGCATTATCCAGCCACAAACAATATTATTGCAACGGCTATTGCACTCAAAAAGCATCTTTCCTCCTTACTTACGCAAGGAAGTTAGATCACCACGAT
>NW_017088986.1:0-360 GCF_001483705.2 Eufriesea mexicana
GAATTTTCCAGACAGATTCTATAGAATTGCAATGGCTATAGCACGCCAATGGAATTCTTCCTCATTATTTATGCAAGAAAGTTAGCTCGCCACGACATTAGTCGAAATTGTCAATAAAATTGAATTTTCCAGCAAGATTCTACAGCATTGCAATGGCTATAGCTCGCCAGTCGAATCTTTCCTACTTACACATGCAAGGATGTCAGCTCACCACGATATTATTCGAAAATGACATTAAAATTGAATTTTCCATGCAAATACTACAGAATTGCAATGGCCATATCTGGCCAATAGAAGCTATCCTCCTTATTTAAGCAAGAAAGTCACCTCACCACGATATTAGTCGAAAATGTCATTAAA
>NW_017088987.1:0-361 GCF_001483705.2 Eufriesea mexicana
TCATAACTGGTGTATACATGGAATATTCTAGGACCATTGTGGGAATTAAGTAGTCACAGACAGATTAATACAATGTGCTACGGTGCTGTGATTATGGCTGTGAGTAGTGCTGTGTTGTCAGTTGTTAATATCTCTAGCTATAAGGGATATGCCCTTTGTCATTCTAAAGTTGCTATAAGGTCTACATCACTATCGAACAGGTCCTACGAACGGCTACAGTGCTCTGTTGATGTACGTACGGTGAACCGTCCTGTCAATTGCAAATATCTTTAGCCATAACCGTACTATTCATTGATTATTCTCGAATTGCTGTTAACCCAACGTTATCAGTGGAAGAATCAGTCCAAAGCAAAATGTACTG
>NW_017088988.1:0-361 GCF_001483705.2 Eufriesea mexicana
AGCTGAGCCTAACGAGCCGAGACTACTACTGCACGGCAGGGCAGTGTATATCTCTAGGGTCGAGGATATCCTAAGCTAAGCTGGAAAAACGTAACCTAGGCAAACGTGGCATAACTGAAAGTAAATCCGCGATCACAGTTGCTGACGTCCCCAGAGCCAAGCAGAATATGGCAGAGCAATGGAAAGCGCAGAAACACACCGAATAGCAGTGTATGGCCAAAAAGTTATAGAAATCCTATCCAAGCCTCCATAACGCACCTTAATGAAATGTAGAATATCTCAAACTAACGTGCCGAGACCGCTATTACTGGTCATCCCAGAGCCATGCAGAACATATTAGAGCGCAGTAGAACGCAGAAAT
>NW_017088989.1:0-361 GCF_001483705.2 Eufriesea mexicana
GTGTATAGCACAAAAGTCGAAAATATCCTAACCTTAACCTCTACTAACCTAACCCAAAGAACGAAGCATAACTCAACATAACGTGCCGCGACAACTGCTGCAGGCATCCACGGCGCCTAGCAGAATATAGTAGAGCACTGTAGATCACAGGAATCCGCCGAAAAGCAGTGTATATCACAAAAGTCAAAGCCATCATGATCGAACGTAACCGACCCTAACATAATCAATCGTAACCTAACTCAACCTAACATGCCACCACCACTATTGTTCGTCTCATCAGTGTCGAGCGAAGTATAGTGCAGCGATGTAGAGCGCATAGGTCCTCCGAATCGCATTGTACAACAAAAAAGTGCAAGAAACC
>NW_017088990.1:0-361 GCF_001483705.2 Eufriesea mexicana
CCAAATAGCAATGTATATCACAAGAGACGAAGATCTCCTGACCTAACCAGACACTACCTAACCTAACCATGTGTAGAGTAACTAAACACAACGTGACACGAATACTACTGCTGGCTTCTCCAGAGAAAGAGAATAAGATAGGGCACAGTAGAGCATAGAAGTTCATAGAATATCAGTGTTGAGCACATATGTCAAAGCTATCCAAGCTTAACCAATGCGAACGTTACCCAGCCAAACGTAAGCTGACTCAGACTATCCTGCCACGGCCACAGTTTCTATCCGCCCCAGAGCTAAGCGGGGCATATTAGAGCACAGAAGAGCGCGTAAATTCAACGCACAGCAGTGTATAGCACAAAAGTCG
>NW_017088991.1:0-361 GCF_001483705.2 Eufriesea mexicana
ATGGTACACATTCCAAAACAATTCTCGAATAATCAACGTATAGTACTGTTATGGATATGGATATTTACAGTTGACAGTACGGTGCTTAACACATCCAACAAGAGAGCATAGTAGCCGTTGGATTAATTCGTCTAATGATGATTTAGATTCTATAATTATTATGGAATGACGAAACACAGATCCACTATCCCTCGAGATATTGACTGCATCACGGCTCTGGGTACATCCATCTTCAGAGTGCTGTAGTCATTGATCTACTTTGTTCCCTGAAGATGCATATTTCAAAGCAATTCTGGAATAATCAGTGTATAGTACGGCTAAGGCTAGAGTTATTTACAATTAAGAGCACGCTACTCAGTAC
>NW_017088992.1:0-361 GCF_001483705.2 Eufriesea mexicana
CGGCTGATCAGTTCTTTAACACTTTGACTGCCATGCACCTTTTACATACTATACTCAGGGGACCACGATAAAATTTCATTATTCTTAGGATATAATGACGAATTATTTAACAATATGGCGAAGGAAGAAAAGAATGGTGTAAATTATTAATGTTTCCTATTCAAAGTTCTTTATTCATTTACGTTCTTCAAATATTCAGAAATTGGTTGGAATAAAATAAATATAAATTTAAAAAATTAGTGTTGCTGGATATTGGTGACCATCATGGCTCCACTGAGGAGACCAGCACCGGTCACTAATGACCACCATGACAGTCAACGTGTTAATGGATATTTTGATTTTGTCAATAATTCTTTGCGTT
>NW_017088993.1:0-361 GCF_001483705.2 Eufriesea mexicana
TCCATCCACCCATACACTCATCCATCCATACATACATCCATTCCTACAACCATAAATCCATATATACATGCATGGTTACATCCGTACATACATCGATACATACATCCATATATCCACCAATACATACATCCGTTCATTCGCCCTTCCATACACGCATCCATACATCCATCCATCCATCCACCCAGCCATTAATCCATCTAAACATACGTCCATCCATCCATACATCCATACATATATACATCCAAAATTCCATGCGTCAGTAGATCCGTCCATCCATACCTCTATCCATCCATACGTCCATTTATCGATACAGCCATTCATCCGTACATACATCCATCCATACATCCATCCTTCCATATAT
>NW_017088994.1:0-361 GCF_001483705.2 Eufriesea mexicana
TGCTCTCTAATGTGCTCTAATATGCTCTGCTTGGCTCCACGGAGGCCATCAATTGTGGTCGCGGAATGTTGTGTTGAGTTATGCTGCTTTTGGTTACGTTTGGTAATGCCAGGCTTGGTTAGGGTATCCGCGACTTTTGTGCTGTGCACAAATATACGGTAGATATGGGCGCTCTACATTGCTCTACTGTACTCTGGTCGACTCTGGGGTGGCGCGCAATAGCGGCCGCGGCACGTTAGGTTGTGTTATGTAACGTTTGGTTATGATAGGTTAGGCTAAGTTCCGTCAGGGTAGCTTCGACTTTCGTGCTATACACTGTTATTCTGTGGATTCCTGTACTCTACTGTTCTCTACCATACTC
>NW_017088995.1:0-361 GCF_001483705.2 Eufriesea mexicana
TTTATACTCGAAATTGAAAAAAGGATGGCACAAAATCGTAGTGCAAGGGTTTAATTATCTCCCACAATCGACATTTTGAAAGGGAGCCATTGTGAATATTACAATGTTGAGTTGAAAGCAAAGCTATATCGCAAACACGATCTTATAACTTCCCCTGATCACAGACCCAAATATTATAAAATATAAAATAACAAATACCAACGCACAAAGCATTCTAAGTTAAAGAAGCACTGAAAGAGACAAATTACTGTAAAACGTGTTCAACGAATTGTCAAAAACCAAGAAAACGTGAAAGATAAAATTACAAATTGATATTTTACCTGTTTATACTCGAAATTGAAAAAAGGATGGCACAAAATCG
>NW_017088996.1:0-361 GCF_001483705.2 Eufriesea mexicana
TTGGAATAGCATAAATAATTAATTAATTAGCTTAACTTCTTTCCTATAAAAATATTTCACGATTCAGCTGAATCTCTTAAGAAAATAATTTTCACTCAACAATAGATCACTATAACTCCTATACAAAATAGATTGCACGAAAAAATTTTTTAAGATACTCCAAAAATGTCACCTAGGTAAGACCCTACTGAAAGAAGGGAATCCATCAGTTCATTCGATGGATTCGATGGAAGTAAGAAAGCTATAATAGTAGTATAAATCGAAAAATTCATTAATTCGTCAGCTTAACTTCTTCCCGATAAAAATATTTCACGATCCATCTGAATCTCCTAAGAAAACAATTCTCGCTCGACAATAGATA
>NW_017088997.1:0-361 GCF_001483705.2 Eufriesea mexicana
GCGGCACGTTACGTTGAGTTTGTCCGTGTCAGGCTAGGTAATTTTGGCTTGGGTTAGGTTAGGTTACCTTTGACCTTTGCGCTGTACTCTGGAATGCGGTGTATTACTGCGTTCTACTTTTGTCTAGCATATTCTGTTTAGTTCTGGAGGAGCAAGGAATATTGTTCCTGGCCCGCTATGTGGAGCTATTCAGCGGTAGGCTATGTTACGTTTGGTTATGTTAGGATAAGTTATCTTCTAGTATTGTGCTGTGCACAGCGATTTTATGGGTTTATGTGCTCTAGTCTCCTGTAATATCTTCTGCTCTACGCTCTACAGTGATCAGATATTCCCCTCCTTGCTCTCAGGAGGCCAGTAGCTG
>NW_017088998.1:0-361 GCF_001483705.2 Eufriesea mexicana
TGGTGGCAGAAATAGTATGTACAGTACCTTCTATTGCAAATATCTGTATCCATAAATGTTCTATACACTGAATATATTAAAATTGCTGCGGAACATAAGTAATCAGTGGACAAATCCATCCAACAGCTACAGTGACCTCTTTGCGGACGTAGAAAGTACCGTAAAGGCAGCTGTAAACAGCTCTAGCAACATCCTTTCTATGCAAAGGCTATTCTAGAATTGCTGCGCAAATGATGTCAGGAGTGAACATATTAATAAAACGGCTACAGTACTGTGATAATAGCTGTACTCAGTTCCGTTGCGTCAATTGTTAGTATTTGGTGCGATAATGCATCCGCCTGCCGTCATTCTAAAGTTGCTA
>NW_017088999.1:0-361 GCF_001483705.2 Eufriesea mexicana
GGCACTGCTACTCGGTGGATTTCTACGACCTGCGTTGCTCTACTATATTCTGCTCGACTCTGGGGATGGCAGTAGTGGTGGTCTTGGCACGTTAAACCGAGTTGTTCTATGTTTGGCTATGCTCCGTTGGTTTGGGCTTTGCTTCGGTACATTCGACTTTTCAGATGCACACTGCGATTCTATGGATTTCTGGGTCCTACTCTCCACTAATGTGCTGTGCGTGGATCTGTGGAGGCCAGCAGTCGTGGTTGCGGCACGTTTGGTTGAGTTATGTTACGTTCGGCTACGTTACGGTTGGTTTGGTTAGGAGAGGATAGCTTTGACCTTAGTGCCATATTCTGCTATTAGGTGCATTCCCGCG
>NW_017089000.1:0-361 GCF_001483705.2 Eufriesea mexicana
ATATAGGTGCATAACGCAATAGACGAAGCTATCCTATACTAGCATGAACAAACTTAACATAAATGAACGTAGCATAACCCAACCTAACGTGCCGAGTACGCCACTGCTGGCCTCCCGATAGAGAAGCAAAAGATACTAGATCACAGTAGGGAGCAAACTTCCGCCACAATGCAGTGTACAGCACAAAAGTCGAAGATACCCATACATAGCCGAACGTAACTTAAGTTAACCTAACGAACACGACCACTATTGATGGCCTCCGCAGAGCCAAGCAGGACATATTAGAGGAGAGCAGTGTGCAGGAATCCATAGAATAGCAGTCTACCATGGAAAAGTCAAAGTCATCCTAACCTAACCCAAA
>NW_017089001.1:0-361 GCF_001483705.2 Eufriesea mexicana
TTGCACTGGGAATTCTACAAATAGTGGTCGCGGAGCGTTAGGCTCTGTCAAAATACGTTCGGTAACGTTAGGTTACGTTGCGTTAGGTTAGGGTAGCTCAGCTTTTCGTCTTACAGACTGCCATTAGGTAGAATTCTGCCCTCTCCAGTGCCCTACTATACTCTGCTCGTATCTACGGAGCACAGCAATAGTGGTCCCTGCACGTAATATTGAGGTATGTTGCGTTTGTTTATTCTAAGGCTTGTTATGATAGGAAACTGTTGCTTGAACTTTTGTGCTATACGATGCTGTGTGGTGTATTTCTGCGATCTGCTGTGCAATAGTATGCTCTGCTTTGCACTGGGGATGGCAACAACAGAGG
>NW_017089002.1:0-361 GCF_001483705.2 Eufriesea mexicana
GTGTCAGAATGGTTTTAATCAGAGGAATAAATTATTACGTATTCGATGGTATAATTAAATTGGAGCACACGCATTCATCATTTCTTAAAATAATACAAATTTCTCTTGGACTTTCTTTCTAAACTTCATCGTTACATACACGAAATTGAAATGTGAAATAAAATATTGCATGACCTAAAAATATCATGCATATTAGTATTACTGATAATATAAGCAATAACTTAGGACGATTCGCTGGTACTTATTTACTCTTATAACACTTTATTCTTTTCTTCCTTATTCATTAGATACTCATCGTAATTTCTTATTACAAGGTCTGCAAAGGACCAGATATCCAATTTTAACTTCCCAAATAGCTATC
>NW_017089003.1:0-361 GCF_001483705.2 Eufriesea mexicana
CCCTGATTAATCATGCGACAAAGGGTGCTCAGTTAATGGCTATACTTAGTAGTGTATTAACATAGGAAAACGTCTCCAGTGCCTATTGATCTATCCATTTATCATTCTACACTTGCTGAAGTACGCAGATGATCAGCGAACAGATTATAGCAGTGGCTATGGTATTGTGTAGATGGCTACTCCCAGTATCTTGTTGTCATTTGTAAATATCACTACATGTACCTGATCTATCCATTGGTCGTTCTAAAATTACTATTAGGGATAAGACATCAGTGTCCAGATTTTTCCAACGGCTATATTGCTCAACTGGTGGATGTACTACGTACCGTACTGTCAATTCGAAATTCCCAAGGCCGTAAAC
>NW_017089004.1:0-361 GCF_001483705.2 Eufriesea mexicana
AATAGTGCCAAATACCACCGAATAGTGCCGAATACCATCGAATAGCGCCGAATAGTGCCAAATACCACCGAATAGCGCTGAATACCATCGAATAGCGCCGAATAGTCTCAAATACCACCGAATAGTGCCGCATAGCGCCGAATATCATCGAATAGCGCCGAATAGTGCCAAATACCACCGAATAGCGCCGAATACCATCGAATAGCGCCGAATAGTCTCAAATACAACCGAATAGTGCCCAATACCATCGAATAGCGCCGAATAGCACCAAATACCAACGGAAAGCGCCGAATAGCAGCGAATAGTGCCGAATAGCGCCGAATATCATCGAATAGCGCTGAATAGTGCCAAATACCACCGA
>NW_017089005.1:0-361 GCF_001483705.2 Eufriesea mexicana
CATCGCAAAGCAGGGCACACTAGAGGACAGTATAACGCAGAGGTCTATAGGACGGCGGTGTATGGTACGAAAGTCAATGATATCACAATCTAACCCAAACGAACCTAACTTAACCAAACGAAACATAACACAGAATAACGCGCCGCGGTCACAATTTCTGGCAGTCCTGAGACAAAGCAGAGAATATTAGATCGAAGAAGAGTGCAGAAATCCGCGGCATGGCAGTGTGTAGCACAAAAGTGAAAGTTACACTATCTTAACCTAACCAAACGCGACATGAGTGGACGTTACGGAACGCAACCTGACGTGCCACGACCACAATTGCTGGCATCACGACAGCAGAGCGGAGTATAGCAGAGCA
>NW_017089006.1:0-361 GCF_001483705.2 Eufriesea mexicana
TTGGCGAGCTATAGCCATTGCAGTCCTGTAGAATCTGGCTGGAAAATTCAATTTTATTGACTTCTTTGACTAATATTTTGGTGAGCTACCTTTCTTGTATAAATAAGGGCGAAAGGTCCTATTGGCGTGCTGTTGCCATTGCAACGTTCTAGAATCTGCATGGAAAATTCCATTTTATTGACATTTTCGTCTAATATCGTTATGAGCTAGCTTTCTTGCATAAATACGGAGAAGAGATTCTGTTGGCGTGCTACAGCCGTCGCAATGCAAAGAATCTGGCTGGAAAGTTCAATTCTGATGACGTTTTCCGCTAATATCCTGGTGAGCAAACTTTCTTGCATAAACAAGGAGGAAAGGTTCT
>NW_017089007.1:0-361 GCF_001483705.2 Eufriesea mexicana
TTTACTGACATTTTCGACTAATACCGTAGTGAGCTACCTTTCTTGCATAAATAAGTTTGAAAGGATCTATTGGCGTGCTATAGCTATTTCATTCCCACAGTAACTTGCTGGAAAATTCAATTTGATAGACATTTTCGTCTAATATCGCGTTGAGCTAACTTCCCTGCATAGATAAGGAGGAAAGATCCCTTTGGCGTGCTATAACCATTGCAGTCCTATAGAATTTGGCAGGAAAATGCAACTTGTTGACATTTTCGACTAATATCGTCGCGAGTTAACATTCTTGCATAAATAAGGGGGAAAGATTCTATTTGCGTGCTATAGGCATTGCAATGCTATAGACTCTTCCTGGAAAATTCAA
>NW_017089008.1:0-361 GCF_001483705.2 Eufriesea mexicana
ATATTGATGTAGCCACGTTAGGCTTAGTTTGGTTGCGTTTGGTTATGTTACGTTTGGTTTGTTCAGGACAGGGTAGCTTAGACTTTTGTGCTACACAATGCCCTTCGGTGGATTTCTGCGCTGTAGAATGATCTACTATGCTCCGCTCAACTCTCGGCAGGCCAGCAATAGTGGTCGCGGCAGGTTAGGTTTAGTTGTGATACGTTCGGTTAGGTTAGGTTACGTTGCGTTAGGTTACGGTAGCTATGACTTCTGTGCTGCTCGCCGCTTTTCGGCGGGCTCCTGCGCTCTACATTGCTCTAATCTGTCCTGCTTCTCTCAGTGGAGGGCAGCAACTGTGGTCTCGGCACGTTAGGATGGG
>NW_017089009.1:0-361 GCF_001483705.2 Eufriesea mexicana
TATACATACATACATCCCCAGGCACATCCATAAATATGTCCACACAACCATCCATACGTTCATACATACATGCAACCGTATGTCGATCCAACCATACGTACATCCATACATACATCCACACATCCATGCAAACATCAATTCATACCACCACCCATACATTCAAACACATCCATACACACATCCATACATACATCCATACGTACATCCACACATACATCCATACATCGATCCCTACTAAATTCCATATACACATCCGTACATACATACATACACCCATACATCCATACAGCCATACATACATATATTCATAAGTATGTCATGCATACATCCATACATCCATACATCCATCCACCCAAACATA
>NW_017089010.1:0-361 GCF_001483705.2 Eufriesea mexicana
GAAGAAAGAAGACACACAGTGTGTTTACGTCCTCACGGCTCACTGACTGCGCTGAGACTGCCTAGATCACAGGATCATCAACGATGATCTACGTTACCGTCTTCGACCAATAGCGGTCATTGTCTGCGATCATGAAAGTGTTCATGGAGTTAATCAGCCATGAGGATGTAAACACTGTGCCATCGTTTCTCGAACACACGATACTTCCTTCGACTATGCACACCAAAATCTGTCTAAAACTCTGACCGACTTTTCGTAAACAGTGCTAAAAACTGTCTATAGTACTGCCTCAAGGCTGTTTTTGCACTCTTATTTTAACCTAAAATAGTCTCACCTACACAATCCTTGTCCTTCCACATGC
>NW_017089011.1:0-361 GCF_001483705.2 Eufriesea mexicana
TATTGGTATCGGCTCATTATTTTGTGTTATGCTGCGTTTGATTGGGTTAGGTTAGGTCATGTTTGGATAACGTATTTTTGACTTTTGTGCTTTACTCTGTTATGCGATGGACATCAGCGCGATATGTTCTCTATAAGTGCTCTAGTATGTTCCCCTTGGCGGTGAGGACGCCAGCAATAGTGGTTTTGGCACATTGGGTTGAGATAGGATACGTCCGGTTATGCTATGTTAGATTTGCTTGAGTTTGGATTGCATCGACTTTTCTGCTATACACTGCAACCATATCGATTTCTGCGTCCTACACTCTTCTATTGTGCTCCGATTGTCTTTGTGGATGCCAGCAGTAATGGTCGCGGCACGT
>NW_017089012.1:0-361 GCF_001483705.2 Eufriesea mexicana
TAGGTTAGGATATCTTTGACTTTTGTGCTACACATTCCTACTTAGTGGCTTTCTGAGCCCTACTATGCACGTGTGTATTCTGCTTGGCTATGAGGAGGCCAGCAATTGTGGTCTCGGCACGTTATGTCGTGTTACGCTCCGTTTGGTTAGGTTACATTTGTCTGCGCCATTCGTTGCTCTGCTGTACTTTACTCGACTCTGCGGAGACCTGCAATGGCGGTCGTGGCAGGATAGGTATAGCTAGGCAACTTTTGGTTTGCTTGGTTAGGTTAGGTTTGGTTAGGTTAGGACGGCTTTCACTTTTGTTCCTTACACTGGTATTCGTTGGATTTCAGCGCTCTACTTAGCTCTAGTATATTCT
>NW_017089013.1:0-361 GCF_001483705.2 Eufriesea mexicana
ATCTCAGACTTTTGTGCTCCACACCGACATTCGTTGGAGTTCTGCGCTCTACGTTGCTATAATGTGCTCTGCTTGGCTCTGGGGATGCCAGCAATCGTGGTCGCGGCACGTTACTTTGGGTTAGATTACGTTTGGATATGTTGGGTTGCGATGTGTTAGGTTAGAATAGCTTCGACTTTTGCGATACCCACTGCTATTCTATGTTCCTCTGCGCTCTTCAATGCGCCACCACACGTTGCTTGTCTCTGTGGATACCAGGAATAATGCTCTCGGCACGTAAGATTGTGTTCTGTTACGCTTGGCTATGTTGGACTTGGCTAGGTTTGGCTAATGCAGCTTTTACCTTTGTGCTGTACACTGC
>NW_017089014.1:0-361 GCF_001483705.2 Eufriesea mexicana
CTTGGCACGTTATGTAGAGTTAGGTGCCTTTAGGCTATGCTACGTTTGGTTAGGTTAGGATATGGTATATTTCAGCTTTTGCGATTTACACTGCTATTCGGTGGATTTCTGCACTCTACTGCGCAGCAATACTTTCTGCTTGTCCATGGGGAGGCCAGTAATTGTGTTCTCGGCACGTTAGGAGGAACTATGTTACGTTCGCCTTGGTAAGGTTAGGTAGAGTATGATTATGATGGCCCTGATTTTCGTGCTATATACAGGCATTCTGTGGATTCCTGCCATACAGTGTGCTCTAACATGTTCTGCTTGGCTCTGGGGTGGCCAGCAATAGTGGTCATGGCACGTTAGTTTGAGATATGTT
>NW_017089015.1:0-362 GCF_001483705.2 Eufriesea mexicana
TAATCAATGCATGCGTGAGGTGCGTCTAGGGATAATTACAGTTCCCGGTACGGCAATTGGTACGTCCACAAATGCGGCACAGTAGAATTTGGATCAACCAAGTCAGTGACGATTTATGTCCTATTGCAACACTAGAGCGACAAAGGACTGACGCATTATCGATCGAGATATTACCAATTGACGAAACATTACCGAATACATACGCCATAATTTTACTGCATCCTTCCGATTAATATATTCAATAAGGATTTATATTCCACATTAGTTCTAGAATAATCAGTGCATACATCAGATAGGGTTAGGTACGTTTACAACTCCCAGTACGGTAGTTGGTGCATCCATCAATAAAGCACTGTACGCAT
>NW_017089016.1:0-362 GCF_001483705.2 Eufriesea mexicana
CCAAAATGACAAGTCAAAAAGTTTCCCTGTGCTCCAGTTAAAGTTAAAAGAACTTATAAATGATACTATATACACAATACTAATTCATTTTACTATAATTATATTTGTTTATTTTTATTTTTTTGTTAGTTTGAACAGGTGAAATGGAAATTATTTAATATTCGTGTACATGGGGGTAGTATTGGAAATAGGGTTGAGAATAGTGTTATATTTTTATAAGGGTGCACTATAGGTGTATCCTACACCATGGTTAATTTTATTTACAATTATTATGTTTATTATTAGCTATAGTTATACTGTAATTGTGTAATTATACTATTTTAATTTTATAATTATATTATTATAATTTTATTTTATTTTAC
>NW_017089017.1:0-362 GCF_001483705.2 Eufriesea mexicana
CGATAGGTTTGTTACATTACCTTTGGTTAATTTCAGTTAGGATACGTTTAGTTAGTATGGCTTTGAGTCTTGTGCTACGCACTGCTATTGGGTAGATTCCTGCTTTGTACTGTGGTCTAATATGTAATGCTTGGCTCTGCGGAGGCAACCAATTGTGGATTCGGCACGTTAGGTTTAGTTAGTTCGCGTTCCGCTACGTTACACTTGGTTAGGTTAGTGTATGGTAGCTTTGACTTTTGAGCTATACACTGATATACGGCCAATACCTGTGCGCTGCATTGCTCTAATAGCACCTGCTCGAATCTGGAGGTGCCTGCAATAGCGGTCGTGGCACGTTTGGTTGAAATATGTTACGCAGGGTT
>NW_017089018.1:0-362 GCF_001483705.2 Eufriesea mexicana
TTGAGCGCTCGAGTCGAACCTGACGCCGCTGTTTATTATTCCTCAGTCTTCGAGCAGCGGCCCAAGCGTTCCCATGTATTTGCTTAGAAGTAAGACCACACATCCATTCGACTCGCTATCGCTTTACTATTTCCTTTGTTAGCGTCTTTCACTGCTCGCAATACCGCGATACTGTAATATTGGCGATATTAACACGTAAGGGTGAGTTATTTCTCGCACACTATTACATTACATTAAATTTCATATATTAATTAACCTCTTGGCCACTGTGGGCGCATATACGCGCTCAGAAATTTTGCTTTTCTGACACAGAGGGCGCATATAAGCGCTGAACGCAGTTCGCTTTTCTGACACGGAGGGCG
>NW_017089019.1:0-362 GCF_001483705.2 Eufriesea mexicana
CAGTGCTTTAATGTATTCCGCTTTCCCCAGGGGAGGCCAGTAATCGTGGTGCCGTCTCGATAGCTTTAGCTATACTGCGCTTGGGTAGGTTACGTTAGGCTAGGTCAGGCTACGATGGCCTTTTCTTTTGTGCTATACACTGCCATTCGAACGATTCCAGCGCTCTGCATAGCTGTACTGGCCTCTGCTTGTCTGTCGAGAGGCCAGCAATGATCGTCCTGACGAATTTGGTTCAGATATGTCACGCTTGGTTAGATGCGGTTTGGTCATGTTTGGCTTGTATGGCATTGCCTTTGTGCTTTACACTGCTATTCGGTCGATATATGCCGCTTGCAATGCTCTACTAGCATCTGCTCGTCTCT
>NW_017089020.1:0-362 GCF_001483705.2 Eufriesea mexicana
ACATGTATAGCGCAGAAATGCACCGAAGTGCGGTGTATAGCGCAACAGTCTAAGCGAACCTACTCTAACCTAACCAAACGTAGCATAAGCAGACGAAACATATCTTAGACTAACGTGCCGAGATAACAAATGCTGACCTCCCCATAGCCAAGCAGATGTTACTAGAGCACAGTCCTGCGCAGAAGTCGACAGAATAGCATCATATAGCACAAATGTCAATGCCATCCTAACCGCATATATCCTAACCTGACCAAGCCAAACGTAACATAACTGAGACTAATGTGCCTTGGCCACGAATCCTGTCCTTCCCACTGCCATGCAGAGCACAGGAGAGCACAGTAGAGCGCAGAAATTATCTGTAC
>NW_017089021.1:0-362 GCF_001483705.2 Eufriesea mexicana
TATGCTCTGATATGCTGTGGGGATGCCAGAAACTGTTGCCGCAGCACGTTAGCTTGAGTTCTGCCACGTTAGGACATGTAACGTTCGTTTGGGACAGATAAGGGTAACTGCGTCTTCTCTGGTATACCGTGCGATTCTATGGATTTCGGCGCTCTCGTCTCCTCTAACATGTTCTTCATGGCAATGGCGACGCCAGCAATGGTGGACTCCGCTTGTAAGGTTTAATTAGGCTACGTTTGGCAAGGTTAGGTAAGGGCAGGATAGGCTGTGATTTCATTGACTTTTGTGCTATACACTGTTATTTGCATGCGCTTTGTGCGCTACTGTGCTGCAGTATGTTCTGCCTGTCTCTGTGGAGGCCA
>NW_017089022.1:0-361 GCF_001483705.2 Eufriesea mexicana
ATCCATACATCCATCCATTCATACGGCCATCAAACCACACATTCACCCATTGATACACACATCCTTCCATACATCCATCCAGCCACACAACCACCCATCCTTACATCCATCTGTCCATACATCTTTCCAACCATTCATCCAACTTCCCATACAACCATCCATCCATGCATCCACCCATCCATACATCCGTCGTACCATACATAAATCCATCCATTCAAGATCCCATCCATACATCCATCGATCCACACATCTATCCATTCATACATCCATCGAACCATTCATCCATCCATCCATACATGCACCCATCAATACATCCATCCATTCATACATTCATACATCCACACATCCATAAATCCATCCG
>NW_017089023.1:0-362 GCF_001483705.2 Eufriesea mexicana
ATCCATTCATGCACCCACACATCCATACATACACATATCCGTACTTCCATACATCCGTACATCCGTCCCTTCATACATCAATCCATCCCAACACGCATTCATCCATACATACACCCAACCGTACATCCATCATTCCATACATACGTCCATCCATACGTCCACCCATCCATACATCCATTGAACCATTCATCCATCGGTCCTTACATCCACCGACCAATCCATCCATCCATCCATACATCCATACACATATCAATAGATACATCCTTACATACAACAGTAGATACAACCATACACACATTCATACATCCATACACACATCCATACATCCATACATCCATTCACGCATCCACACATATATACAT
>NW_017089024.1:0-362 GCF_001483705.2 Eufriesea mexicana
AAAAAGTATCGTCAGTTTTTTTAGTAGAGAATCTTTGATTTTCTACTCTTCTCTAGCCAAAAATCGTCGAGTGCAAAGGGTTAAATAAAAATATTCGAATAATAAACCCAATAAATAATAAACCATTTGAAATAATAAATCGATTCACTATTTTCAGAAATTTCTTCTCTCTCACTCATTCTTAATAACGATTACATTTCGGTGTTCACTCTTTGACAATTCTCAGATAACTGTTTCATTCTAGCCCATTTTTCTATTCGTCCCTTTCCTAAAACATAATTCATACATACTATCACTGGCACTGTTCCGTCGTGGAACAAGGAAGACCCGTTACGGTCTTCCAACAGCCAGGTCTTAGGGTC
>NW_017089025.1:0-362 GCF_001483705.2 Eufriesea mexicana
GGAAATTGGAGCGCTGAAATCCACAGAATGGCAATGTACAGCAGAAAAGTCAAAGGTATCCAGACCTAACCCAGACGAACCTAGTATAACCAAGCGTAACATAACTCATCATAACGTTCCGAGGCCACCATTGCTGGCCTCTCCAGAGCCACGTGGACAATATTAGAGCTCAGCAGAGCGTCGAAATCGAGCGCATTTCAGTGTATAGTGCAAAAGCCAGAGGCATGCTGACCAAACCTATCCTAACCTAACTTAGCGAAACGTAACACAGCCGAAAGAAACGTACCACGACCACTACTGCTGGCTTCCCCAGAGACAAGCAGAATGTGATAGAGCACGGTAGAGCAGAGAAGTCCACCGGA
>NW_017089026.1:0-362 GCF_001483705.2 Eufriesea mexicana
AATTCGTTCGCTGATGGTGTGAGTTACACAGCAATGGTTGAAGGATCAATGTACAATTCTGCTACAATTAGAGATATTAACAATCGGCAGCACTGTCCATGGTACATGAACCAACAGAGCACTGTAGCCACTTGATTCTTCCTTTCGATAATGTCTTTAATTCTATAGCAATTAGATAAAGACAAAAGGCAGATCCATTATCGCCCGAAATCTTAAGAACTGGCAACAGGGTACTGCATACAGCCAACATCACGTTATAGGTGCCGTTGTATTAACTCGTTCTCTGATTACCTAGGTTTCACAGCAATACCAGAATAACCAATGATAGGAGCTGTTATGGCTAGATACATTTGCAATTGGCA
>NW_017089027.1:0-362 GCF_001483705.2 Eufriesea mexicana
TATGATTTTAGCTCATTTGCTCGGAAAAGTGATAGGAATATAGAATAGGCAAGGAGGTCGTCGAAGAGCTCATAACGTGACAGACAAGGACAGAGAGTTGATAGAAAAGGATAAAATGGCTGCGGCTGTGAAAAATTATTAATTACTCAATTTGTGTAATTAATTCATGAACTTTTATAATTTCATTGCTAAACTGGAATTTCAGGCTACATTCTTATATAATTTTCGTAAAGAATTTAACTCTAAACTGTTAATTATTAATTTTTGTTTGATGGCGTCTATGATTTCGTAACGACGACCATCACCATCTTCCGTGAAAATATTTAATACTCATCGAAACTAGAAACAAAATGTGAACAAAA
>NW_017089028.1:0-362 GCF_001483705.2 Eufriesea mexicana
AAAAAATAGTCGAAATGAACATTAAATAATTTCTTATACTTTTGCAGATTACATTATTAAAACTGAAATTTGTTTGTTTCAACACAAAAATTCCTGAGACGTTCTAATCCTGATGAACCAAATTGTATTGTAATTGTATTGTAACAAGTGTATTGTAATTGTGAAAAAATACTGTACAACACCTCGGGAGATGTCTAATGAGATGCACTTTGTAAATAATAAGCAAGATATAAAAAGAGTTAAAGAGTGAAAGAAAAATATAAAGTAAGAGAACAAAAGAGAAATGAAATAGATGGATTAGTAATGTTTCCATTTGATCTATTACATTGCTCATATAAGTTGCATTTACTATCAGTGGTTGT
>NW_017089029.1:0-362 GCF_001483705.2 Eufriesea mexicana
CAGAGCATATTAGATCACAGTAGAGAGCAGAAATCCACCGAAGGGTTGTCTACAGCACAAAAGCTAAAGTTATCCTTGCCTAACCTAACCAAACATAGCATAATCGAACGCAACATAACTCCACCTAGCAGAACTACACCACTATTGCTGACCTCCCCAGAGCCAAGCAGAGTGTACTATAGCATAGTGGATCACAGACATCTGCGGCATTTCGGTGTATAACGCAAAGGTCAAAGATATCCTTACCTAACCTGACCTAACCTAACAAAACCAAACGCTGCCTAACTAAGCGTAGCGTGCCAAGACCGAACTTGCTGTCTTTCCCCGTTTCAGGCTGAACATACCAGATCACGGCGGAGCGT
>NW_017089030.1:0-362 GCF_001483705.2 Eufriesea mexicana
GCAGCCATCATCACATTAATGTAGACGTTGGACTATTTTGTCCACTGATAATGTATATTACACTGTAACTATAGAATAAACGGTGCATAGTGCGTTAACGGCTACGGACATTTATAATGGACAGTACGTTACATATTACAACTGCCAACAGAGCACTGTTGCCGTTGGATTATCATGTTGAGCAATGATTTATGCTCCGTAGAAGTTCTAGAATTATAAAGTTCAAATGCAGTTTCCCTCGTGACATTAACTATCCGAAACGCAGCTCTAAGTACAACCATCACCAAAGTAATTTGGCCACTGGACTACGTTGATCGCTGATGACAAAGAGCACAAATCAACTCAGGAATAATCAATGTATA
>NW_017089031.1:0-362 GCF_001483705.2 Eufriesea mexicana
TCCCCAGAGCCGGGAAGAACATTTTAGAGAAGAGGAGAGCACAGAAATCCATAGCATCGAAGTGTATGGCATAAAAGTCAATAATACCCGAACCTAACACAGACCAACGTAACCTTACCATACATAGCCCAACACACCATAACGTGCAGGAAAACCATTGCTGACCTCACGAGGGCCAGGCAGAGTATAGCAGAGCACAGAAGAGAGCAGAAATCCACCGAATAACAGGGCACCACACGAATAAGGATGTATCCTAACCGAACCTAGCAAAACCATGCCATCCAAACGCAACATATCTCAACCTAACGTGCGGAGACCACTATTACGGGACACCGCAGAGACAAGCATATAATATTAGAGCG
>NW_017089032.1:0-362 GCF_001483705.2 Eufriesea mexicana
GTTGCAACAATAAACTCTTGCTATTGGATCTAGATTATCGATTAAACGGTTTATCTTCAAGTCCAATTAGTATTATCGCATTGAAACTCTGGAAGTTGCAGTACTCATGACCCATTCCGTTTAACGCCGTATTACATATACAATATGTACTCCTTATCCAACATCTTCTATTGCAAGTCCCAGTAAATCCACTGATTTTCTTCAAAATTCTTTTTATTTGCCATAAGAACAAGAAGAGAAGCTTTTCCAATAAACAGTTTTATTTTATAGTTCACGCACTATGGGGCAGTTTGTTGTTATTTCTTGTACGTTATCTTCAGTAGTTCTTGCAAAACCCTATTTCGCTTATTTTATTATCCAAA
>NW_017089033.1:0-362 GCF_001483705.2 Eufriesea mexicana
TTCATTACTTATGGCTCTTTAAAACAGTTCTGATTCTAGTGAACAATAGCAAAATAATAGCATATATTATTCGTAGTAATAATTGAATTAGGAATAGTGGATTAGTAGTTTATTATTATTAGAGTAGTAGTTATATCGTTTGTAGTAATAGTATAGTAACGATTTAGTATTTCCTGGTGAATAATCATTATGTACCATGAACTAATTTTCTATTATATCGTCTGAAATTAGTCGAATATTTATTAATTATGATTACTTTCAGTTGCCAATTAATTAAAAATTGATAATTAACTATTTGCGTTTCCTTATTATAACTTAATGAAAATATGAAGCGATGAAATTCTTTTTAAGAAATGGAAAAT
>NW_017089034.1:0-362 GCF_001483705.2 Eufriesea mexicana
CTAAACATACATTCATACATACACCCTTACATACAACCATAAATACACCCAAACATAAATCGATTAGAACATCCATACATGCATACATACATATTTCCATACAATCATCCACACATACATCCATACAACCATACATTCATGCATCCATACATCTGGACATCAATATTTCCATCCATCCATATAACCTGCCATCCACACATACATTAATCCATACATCCATCCAGGCATACAACCATATATCCATACATCCACACATCCTCACATATACACATCCATACATCCATACATCCGTACATTCCTCCATCCATAACTCAATCCATCCATACATCCACCCATCCATACAACTATTCATCCATACATAC
>NW_017089035.1:0-362 GCF_001483705.2 Eufriesea mexicana
CATCCATACATACATCCGTACATACACCCATACATCCATACCTCCATACATCCGTCCATCCATCCACACATCCATCCAAATATACATACATCCTCACAATCATTCATCCATACATATGTTCATCAATACATCCAATCATGCATATATCCTGCCAACCACACGTACATCCAGCCATAGATCCATCCATCCATACACACATACATCCATACATTCATACATCCCTTCAGATATACATCCGTTCATCCATTCATCCGTACATCCACACATTCGAACTTCCATACATCCATACATCCATACAAACGTCCATACAACCATACATTATTGCATCCATACATCTGTACATCAATACATCCGTCCATCCA
>NW_017089036.1:0-362 GCF_001483705.2 Eufriesea mexicana
CGTGTATGGTCGACGTATAAAGGGGGAAGAAAGCTACTACGTTCGACTCGCGAGAGGAACGCGCTCTGGCCCGCTCGTACCATCGTCTTTCCGCTGGTAACGAGCGTGCGCGCGCGCGTGCGACGCATAAACGTTTCTATATATATAATATTTAACAAAAATTATCGAACATCAATATATATATTTTGTACCGATCGAAAGAAACACGTTTTTATCGTCCGCCATGTCCCCGACCAGGCGAGACATTTTGTCGTCGGCATCCGACCACCGTCCCCCTGCTCCCTCTGCCCCCCGAAATGCTGGCCGAGCTGCGCTCGCGGAACGGGCAAGCAAAGGGGGCACACGGCGACGGTAGAAACGTG
>NW_017089037.1:0-362 GCF_001483705.2 Eufriesea mexicana
ACACCAGGGAACAGCAGAGAGCAGATATACAACGCGCAGCGGTGTATACCACGAAAGACAAAGTTATGCTCTCCCTACCCAAACCAATGTAGCCTAACAAAACGTAGCCTAAATTAACGTAACGTGCAGAGGCCACTATTGCTGGCATCCTCAGTTCCAAGCAGATCATGTTAGAGCACTGTAGTGCACGGAGATCCTCCGAACAGCAGTTTATAGCACAAAAATCAATATTATCCACCCCTACCCTAACCTAACCTAACCGGACAAACGTAACGCATCTCAGCGTTTCGTGCCACGAGCGCTATTGCTGGGAACCCCAGAGTCCAGCAGAACATATTAGAGGAGGGCAGGGCGCACAAAAT
>NW_017089038.1:0-362 GCF_001483705.2 Eufriesea mexicana
TAGCCGACATGCAGCCCACGTTATTTTTATTTCTGCGATAAATGTTCATCGACGTGGTGTACACGTCGCTGGCGATTTTGGAACAAAAGCATCTCGACGTGCGTGCCACATCGCGGGAGCCATCTTGCCAGCTCGAGGCGTCATCTACAAGAATTTGGATCGTTTTATCTATGATAACTCTTGTCATTCCCAGTGAAGCATCCTATAAATGCGACCCAGCTCAAGTTAAAGGTCTCAATCTATCAAACTTCAACTGCCCTAATCCTTTGACTGCCACGTCGAAATCACATGTTTCGCTCAGGACGCCATTTTTATTATTCGAAACAAATAATAGCAAAATAATAATAAATTAATGATATAAG
>NW_017089039.1:0-362 GCF_001483705.2 Eufriesea mexicana
GACAGTTTCGACTAATATCGTGGTGACCTAACTTTCTTGCATAAATAAGGAGGAGAGATTCTATTGGCGTGCTGCAGGCGCTGCAATGCTATCGATTCGTCCTGGAAAATTCAATTTTATTGTCATTGTCTACTAATATCGTGGTCAGATAACATCCTTCCCTATGTAAGGTGGGAATATCCTTCCGGATTGCTATAGCCATTGCAATGCAGAAGAATCTAGCTGAAAAACTCAATTTTATTGACATTTTGGACCAATATTGTGGAGAGCTAACTATCTTGCATAAACAAGGAGGAAATATTCTATTGGCGCGGTATAGCCATTGCAATGCACTGGAATCAGGCTGGAAAGATCAATTTTAT
>NW_017089040.1:0-362 GCF_001483705.2 Eufriesea mexicana
TTAATACATCCATCCATCCATCCATACATCCATACACACGTACATCCGTAAATTCGTACATCCATAGGTCCATACATGCATACATCCATACATCCATACATTCATACATCCATACATTCTTACAACCATACATACATACATACATACATACATCCATACACGCATACTTCTATACATCCATACATCATTACATCCATCCACCCGTACATCCATCCACTCATACATCCAAACGTTCATGCATCCATACTTCCAAAAGTCCATCCATCCACACCTCCATCCATCCATACATCCAACAATCTATACATCCATACATATATACATCCATGCATTCATACATCCATACATCCATACATACATACATC
>NW_017089041.1:0-362 GCF_001483705.2 Eufriesea mexicana
CCCTCTACTGTGATCTAGTATGTCCTGCTTGGCTCTTGCGAGGACAGCAATAGCGGTGTCGGAGCGTTAGTATTATTTATGCAACGTTCGGTTGTGTTCTGTTGGTGTGGGTTAGGTTTGGGTTGCTCCGACTTTCCTTATATACGCTGCGATTCAATGGATCTCTGCGTCCTGCTCCCCACTAATTTGATCTACTTTGGCTCTGTGCTGCAAGAATTAGTGTACGCGGCTCGTCAGGTTGAGTTAGGTTACGATTGGTTATGATGCGTTTGGCTATGTTAGGAGAGGATAGCTTTGACTTCAGTGCCACAGTCTGCTATTAGGTGGTATTTCTGTTCCCAACATTGCCTTAACATTTTCTG
>NW_017089042.1:0-362 GCF_001483705.2 Eufriesea mexicana
ATTCTCCTTTCGATTTGTTATTCACCGGTTATTTGGCCAATCCTGATTAGTATCAGAGTTATTATACCACGTGTACACGAAAATTTGCTAATTTTTTTAGATTTTAGATTTGCTAATATAGAGGATCTAATGTCTTGGACGTCCCTAGGTGAACTGAACTAAATTATATAAAATTTCTTAATCATGTACAATGGATTATACTGCAACGAATAGATACTACCTGTAACACCCCATCATTGAGGATCTAATATCTTGGACGTCCCTAGGTGAACTGAACTAAATTATATAAAATTTCTTAATCATGTACAGTGGATTATACTGCAACGAATAGATATAATACTACCTGTAACACCCTATCATTG
>NW_017089043.1:0-362 GCF_001483705.2 Eufriesea mexicana
AAGCTATAACAGGTAATAGATTTTGAATAGACCAATTCCCTGGCATGAAGATGTCTGTACTGGACATTGGTTGAAGACGTTAGGCGACCTATTCACCATGCTATAACCGATTATAGATCATGAATAGGCCTATTCTCTGGCATGTAGATTGCTGTGCTTGTCATTGCATTGCAGGCGATAGGCTATCTAATCACCAAGCTATGGGAGCTTATAGGTTTTGAATAGACTTATTCTCTTGCAAGTAGATGGCTGTACTTGCCATTCGATTGAAGGCGTTAAGCGATCTATTCACCATGCTGTAACATGTTATTGATTTTGAATAGACCTATTCCCAGGCAAGTAGATGGCATTACTTGAGATTG
>NW_017089044.1:0-362 GCF_001483705.2 Eufriesea mexicana
GTTCAGAGCAGGTGTGTCCAACACTTTAGCTTCCCTAGGCAACACTGGGAGGAGATGAGAAAACACTGAAGATAGCTGATGAGCAAAAATAAAAATTGTAAAATATATATAATTAACATATTTAACATATTTTTATCAGAAAGACAGCAACGTGGAATTAATTTGAGATTTTGAATATAAAATTGAACCGCATCTAGGATCGCATTGATACTTGCTTTGAGCCACGGATTGGACACCCATGGTGTCTGCACCACTGATGACGATTATCGTTTACTTAGTAATTTACATATTAAATTACATGTAATACGATAGTAAATTCATTTCGAATTTCGTTCAGAGCAGGTGTGTCCAACACTTTAGTT
>NW_017089045.1:0-362 GCF_001483705.2 Eufriesea mexicana
GTGCCACTGCAATGCAATAGAGCCACACAGGAAAGTTCAGTTTCATTGGCATTTTCGTCTAATGTCGTGATGTGCAAACAATCTCGCATAAATGACGGCGAAAGTTTCTTCTGGTGTGATATAGCCATAGCAATGCAACAGAAATTGACTGGAAAGCACCATTTTATTGACATTTTGACTAATATCGTGGTGAGCAAGCTTTCTTGCTTAAGTAAGGCGGATAAATTCTATTGGCGTGATATAGACATTGCATTGTTGTAGAATCTGAATGGAAAGTTCAATTTTATTGACACTTTCGTCTAATTTCTACGTGAGCAAGCTTTCTCGCATCAATAAGGAAGAATGATCTTATTGGCGTGCTA
>NW_017089046.1:0-362 GCF_001483705.2 Eufriesea mexicana
AGATAAGGGTTTAAAACTGAATGTAACGTGGAATTTCTTTTTTCCTTGATAAATAATGTAACTAGATTTCAAGAAAGGGAAAAATACTTACATGTGAACTGCTGATGTTTACGCAAATGTATATTTTTATTTGAACTAGGTAAATAGCTTGTGGGACTGGAGCAGAAATTTTTGCTATTTGAAAATTCGAAAAATATTTTTCGCGTTTTGCGTATTGCTTATTCATTTGCATAAATGGATATTGCTTGCATAAATGCACAACGTATTACAGAAACAGAAAAGGTCGTTTAAGCAGAAATTTTTAAAAACATTCATACGTATTTAAACATTTTTGAGTGCGCGTTTCATTTCAATGGGATGTA
>NW_017089047.1:0-362 GCF_001483705.2 Eufriesea mexicana
CAGGGTGCAGAAATCCGCCGAAAAGCAGTGTATAGAAAAAAAGTCGGAACTAGCATCTCCTAACATAGCCAATCGAAGCGCAACCGAACGTAACCTAACTGAGCCTAACGTAACGTGATCACAATTGCTGGCCTGATAGAGCAAAGCAGAATATTTTAGAGAGTAGAGAGCAGAAATGCATAGAATCTCAGAGTATAGCAGAAAAGTCAAAGCCATCCAGACTTAACCCAGACAAGTATAGCCTAACCAAACGCAGCATAACTCATTATAATGAGCCGAGACCCCTATTGCTGACACCTACAGAGACAGCAGAATGTACTAGTGAACAGTAGAGCGCAGAAATCCGCCGAAATTCAGTGAAT
>NW_017089048.1:0-362 GCF_001483705.2 Eufriesea mexicana
TATTTCACATTAATTAAATTGTTAATATTAAATAGGAATTAGGTTTGAATAATTTTTGTAATGAATCGAAGCTTTATATATATTTTACTACTTGTTAATATTTGAGACAATAATGAGACACTTTAAAAAATATTGATTTATTATATAGATTATATTTTACATTAATTAAATAGTTAATATTAAATAGAAATTAGGTTTGAATAATTTTTGTAATGAATCGAAGCTTTATTAATATTTTACTAGTTGTTAATATTTGAGACAATAATAAGACACTTTACATAATATTGATTGATTATATAGATTATATTTCACATTAATTAAATAGTTAATATTAAGTAGAAAATAGATTTGAATAATTTTTG
>NW_017089049.1:0-362 GCF_001483705.2 Eufriesea mexicana
ATACACACATCCATACATCCATCCACCCGTACATCCGTCCAACCACACATCCAAACATTCATAGATACATACATCCATAAATCCATCCACCCATACATACATCCATCCGTACATACATCCATCCATACATACATCCATCCATGCGTCCATACAACAATCCACCCTTCCATCCACCCATCCATCCATGCATCCACACATACATCAATACATGCG
Source organism: Eufriesea mexicana (assembly GCF_001483705.2). Taxonomy (NCBI): domain Eukaryota; kingdom Metazoa; phylum Arthropoda; class Insecta; order Hymenoptera; family Apidae; genus Eufriesea; species Eufriesea mexicana. The sequence continues at coordinate 214 of NW_017089049.1, forward strand.
TCCATACATACACCAATACTTACGTCCATACATACATCCATACATACGTCCTTCCATACACCCATACATACATATATACATACATACATTCAAACATCCACACATACATCCATGCATGCATCCATCCGTGCATACAGCCATCCATCCAT
>NW_017089050.1:0-362 GCF_001483705.2 Eufriesea mexicana
CTTCAGCCCAATTGCAAGTACATCCATTTACTTGCCTGAGAATTTGTCTATTCAAAATCTGTACGCTGCCATAGCTTAGTGATTAGATCGCCTATCGCCTTCAATCCGATGGCAAGTACAGCCATCTACTTGCCAGAGGATAGGTGCATTCAATATATATATATCCTGTTATAGCTTGGTGAATAGATCCCCTAACGCCTTCAATCCAATGTCATGTAGAGTCATCTTCTTGCCAGGGAATAGGTCAAATCAAAATATATAATCCGCTATAGCTGGGTGAATATATCGCCTCACGCCTACAATTCAATGGCAAATGCAGACATCTACTTGCCAGAAAATAGGTCTATTCAAAATCTATAACC
>NW_017089051.1:0-362 GCF_001483705.2 Eufriesea mexicana
CAATTTTATTGACATCATCCACTAATATTGTGGTGAGCTGCCCTTCTTGCATAAATACGGAGGAATGATACTTTTGGCGTGCTATGACCATTGCAATGATATAGAATGTGCCTGGCAGATTCAATGTTATTGACAGTTTCGACTTATATCGTGGTGAGCTATCTTTCTTGCATAAAAAAGGATGAATGATTTTATTGGTTTGCTGTAGCTTTCTCAATGCTATAGAATCTGGATGGAAAATTCAATTTTATTGACATCTTCGACTATTATCGTTGCGAGCTACCTTTCTTTCCTAAATAAGCAGGGCAGATTCTATTGGCGTGCTGTAGACATTGCTATGATATAGAGTGTGGTTGGAAAAT
>NW_017089052.1:0-363 GCF_001483705.2 Eufriesea mexicana
ACCAAGAGAACTTGGCCAAACTTAGCCTAACTCAAATTAACGTGCCGAGACGGCTATTGCAGCCCTTCCCAGAACGAATCGGGACATACCGGAGCATGGTATAGCGCACAAATCCACCGAATAGGAATGTACATCACTAAAGATGAAGCTACCTTTGGCAAACTTAGCCTGGCCCAACCTAATCGGAAGTAGAATGTCCCATCGTAACGTGCCGGGACCACCACTGCTGGTCTTGCCAAAGCAAAGCTGAAAATATTAGTGCTCTGTAGGGCGCAGGAATCCACCTAATGGCAGACTATAGCACTAAAGTCAAAGCTATCATCTCCTAACCGAACCAACCTTAATGGAACCAAACGAAAGCTA
>NW_017089053.1:0-363 GCF_001483705.2 Eufriesea mexicana
TGCTTACAATTGCGATACGGTAGTTGGTACATACTCCAACAGAGCACTGTAGACGTTGGATCATTGTGACAATGCAGATTCCAAAGCAAATCTAGTGCAATTAATGCATAGTACGGTTGTGGTTAGAGATATTTACAATTGAGAGTACCGGCCTTAGTAGATTTATCAACGAGGACTGCAGCAGTTAGATTGATCTGTTCAATCATGATTTATATCCTATAGCAATGCACGAATGACAAAAGACAGATCATTTACCTATCGAGACATTAACAATTGACAACATTGCAATAAGTACTGCTATAATCACATTACTGCAGCCGTTGGACTAATCTGTTCACTGAATATTTAAATTCCACTTTATTT
>NW_017089054.1:0-363 GCF_001483705.2 Eufriesea mexicana
ACTAAAGCTAAAGCGCCGAGACCACTATTTCTGGCCTCCCTAAAGTAGGGTAGAGTACAGTAGTGCAATGTAGAGCGTAGAAATCCAGCGAATAGCTTTGTATAGCATAATAGTCAAAGCTACCCTATCCTAACCTATCCAAACGTAGTAGAGCCAAACGTATCGTAACCTTACCTATCGTGCCGAGACCACTATTGCTGGCCTCCTCTGAGAAAAACGTATCACATTAGAACAGAGTAGAGAGCAGAACCACACCGAAAAGCAGTGTATTGCACTAAGGTCAAAGCTATCCTAGCCTGACGCAACTTTTCCTAAGCTAACCAAATGTAGGCTAACTAATCCTAACTGGTCAAGACCACTATT
>NW_017089055.1:0-363 GCF_001483705.2 Eufriesea mexicana
TACCCTTCCCTAACCTAGTCAATCGTAACATAAACAAACGTAGCTTATCTCAACCTAACGTGCCGCAACCACTATTGCTGGCATCCACATAGCCGAGCAGAACACATTAGTGAGGAGTAACACGCAGAAATCCACATAACCGCAGTGCACATCTGAAAAGTCAAAGCTTCATGAGTATAACTCAAACCAAGGGGACACAACAGAAAATAGCCTAACTCAACCTAACCATCCGAAACCGCTATTGCATCCCCACCCTAAGGCCAGGCATGACGTACTAGAGGACAGAAGTGCTCTGTAGTCCACCGAATAGTTGTCTACAGCACAAAAGTTGAAGCTATTCTGACGAAACTTAGGTAAACCCAA
>NW_017089056.1:0-363 GCF_001483705.2 Eufriesea mexicana
AAAATTGAGTGATCCGTGAAAAAATCTGTATATTCGTCCTGCGAAGGTAAAGGACTTCTAAAAATTGAGTTGTACGTGAAAAAGTCTGTATTATCGTCCTGCGAAGGTAGGGGACCCTTAAAAATTGGGTAATACGTGAAAAAGTCTGTATTATCGTCCTGCGAAGGTGAAAGACCCCTGAAAATTGGGCAGTACGTGACAAAATCTGTATATTCTTCCTACGAAGGTGAAGGACCCCTGAAAATTGGGCAATACGTGACAAAATCTGTATATTCGTCCTGCGAATGTAAAGGACCCCTAAAAATTGAGTGATCCGTGAAAAAATCTGTATATTCGTCCTGCGAAGGTAAAGGACTTCTAAAA
>NW_017089057.1:0-362 GCF_001483705.2 Eufriesea mexicana
CCTATTCTCTGACAAGTAGATGGCTGTACTTGCCATTGAATTGAATGCGTTAGGCGTTCTATTCACCAAGATATAACAGATTACTGATTTTGAATAGACCTATTCCCAGGAAAGTAGATGGATGTACTTGCCATTGGATTGAAGGCGTTACGCGATCTATTCGCCAAGCTATATCATGTTATAGATTTTTAATAGACCTCTTTTCCGGCAAGTAGATGTCTGTACATGCCATTGAAATGAAGGCGTTAGGCGATCTATTCAGCAAGATATAACATGCTATAGATTTTCAATAGACCTACTCTCTGGCAAGTAGATGGCTGTACTTGCCATTGGTTGAAGGCATTATGCGACCTATTCACCAA
>NW_017089058.1:0-363 GCF_001483705.2 Eufriesea mexicana
CTGTACTCTGCTCGACACACTGGAGGCCAACAACAGTGGTCGCTGCACGTTAGGTTGAGTTAGGTTGCGTTTGCGTATGTTACGATTGGTCAGTTTAACAGACTTTTGTGCCATACACTGAGATTCGGCAGGTTCCTGCACTCTACTGTGCTCTGGAGCAATCTGATTGGCTCTGCGGCTGTTTGCAATAGTGGCCCAGGGCTGTTAGGTGGAGTTAGATTGCATTTGGTTGGGTTACGTTCGGTTCGGTTAGGACAGGGTAGATAGGACCTTTGTGCTTTACTCTGCTATTCGGTGGATTTCTGTGTTCTACTGTGCTCTAATATGCTCTGCTTGGCACTGCAGATGCCAGCAATAGTGGTC
>NW_017089059.1:0-363 GCF_001483705.2 Eufriesea mexicana
ATTCGGTGCTACCTATTGCTCTGCATTGCTGTGCTACGTGCTGCAGCGCGCAGCTGTGGCGTTTGAGATAAAAAAACTTCATGCATAGAAAATCGATGTTCTCTATTTCCATCCAGATGCGCCATGCAATCGAGATAAAGCTTGTGGACGGCGAAAACCGCTCATTCCGAGGAAGTACCAAACCGTGCACAATAAGGTTCCCTTTCCATTTCTTAAATATGAAAAGGCCTGTTAGCGTGAACTTCCAGCTTTTGCACGGCAAATATCATTTTGGGTAAGCTTCGAGCTTCTGACACTACACGCAACAGGAAATGAAGAATGGAAATCGGAAGGGTAAAATTTTGTAGTATAATTGAGTCAGGA
>NW_017089060.1:0-363 GCF_001483705.2 Eufriesea mexicana
ATCTCAGAATACGGTGCCGCGACCACTATTGCTGGCCTACCCGGTGCCGAGCAGATCATACTAGAGCACTGTTGGGCGCATAGATGCACGGAAAGCTGTGAGTAGCAAAAGAGTCAAGGCCATCCAAACCAGCACAAACCAACGTAACATAACCAAACGTAGCCTAACCCAATGTAACGAGCCGCGACCACAATTACTGGCCCATCCAGAGCCGAGCAGAGCATATTAGTGCAATGCAGATAGCAGAAATCCACCGAATAGCAGATCACAACTCAAAACTCAAAGAAACACTATCCAAACCTAACCACTCGTAACATAGCCGACCTATCCTGACCATACCTAAAATGCTGCAAACACTATTGC
>NW_017089061.1:0-363 GCF_001483705.2 Eufriesea mexicana
CCTTCTCTGCTCCAATGTATTCTGCACGGCCTTGGGGAGACTAGCAATATTGGTCGCTGCCTGATAGGTTGCGTTATATTACGTTTGGTTAGATTAGACTTGTTAAGGCTAAGAAAAGATTGGTTTGTCTTTCGTACCATACACTGCTATTCAGTGCACTACTGATTTCTGCGCACTACTGTGATCTATTATTCCCGCTTTGACCAGGGATTCCTTGAAATAGTGGCCGCGGCACGTTAGGTTGTGTTAGTTTACGCTCGGTTAGATTAGCTTTGTTTGGCTTAGGTTAGGATATCTTTCAATTTCGTGCAATCCACTGCCGCTGTATGGAACTCCGCGCTGTACTATCCTCTAATATGTCCT
>NW_017089062.1:0-363 GCF_001483705.2 Eufriesea mexicana
CAAAAGTTATAGCTATGTCAGCCTAATCCAGCGAAACACAACATGACAGAAAGTAATTTAACTCAACCTAACGTGCAGCGACAACAATTGCTCTCCTCACGAGAGGCGAGCAGGGTATAGAAGAGCAATATAGGGCGCAGAAATCCACCGAGGAGCGGTGTACGGCACAAAGGTCTAATCTGCCCTGTCCTAACCTAAGGAGCCTAACGTAGCTGAACGTAACCTAACAAACCCTGACGTGCCGGGAACACTATTGCTACCTCGCCGGAGCCAAGTAGAGCTTATTACAGGAGAGTAAAGCGCAGAAATCGCTTGAATCGCGGTGCATAGCACAATAGTCTGAGTTAACCTATCCTAACGTAA
>NW_017089063.1:0-362 GCF_001483705.2 Eufriesea mexicana
CATACACCCATCCTTCCATATATCCATCCAGCCATACAACCACCCATCCATACATCCATCGATACATACATATATCCACCCATACATCCATCCACCAATCCATTCATCCATCCATACATACATACATACATCCATACATGCGTACATCCATACATACTTCCATGCACCCGTACGTCCAGAAATTCGTACATCCATGCGTCCATGCATCCATACATCCATACATCCATACATGCATACATCCATACATACTTACGTCCATACCTCCATGCATAACCCCATACACTCATCCATACATACATTCATAGAGACATCCGTAAATGCATCCATTCATACATCCATGCATACATAAAAACATACGTCCA
>NW_017089064.1:0-363 GCF_001483705.2 Eufriesea mexicana
GGCAGTATGCATGGATGTATGTATGGATGTATGTTCTGGTGTATGCATGGATGTATGTAAGAAAGTATGTATGGATGTATGAATGGATATATGTGTGGATGTATCTAACTATGTATGTATTTAAGTATGGACGAATGAATGTATGAGAGCATGTAACGATGTATGTAATTACGCATATATGGATGTATGGATGCGCGGGTGGATGAATGCATGGTTGGATGAACTGAAGAGAGGGTGAAAGGATGGGTGGATGCAAGGATGCATGGATGGATGGACGGGTGTATGGATGGATGGATGTATGGATGTGTGGATGAATGTATGGACTGGTGGGTGTATGTATGCATGTATGTATGTATGTATGGG
>NW_017089065.1:0-363 GCF_001483705.2 Eufriesea mexicana
CATACATCCATAAATCCATTCACCCGTACACTCATCCATCCATACATACATCCATGGATGCATCCATACGTACAACCACACTCACATCCATACATACATCCATGCATACATCCTTGCATACATCCATTCAAACATCCATCCATACATACATACATACATACATACATCCACCGATCCATACATCCATCCATCCATACATCATCCCTCCAATCCATTCATCCATCCATACATCAATACGTACAACAATCAATACATACATACATACAGACATACATTCATCCATGCACACATCCATACATACACCCGTCCACCAATCCATCAAACCATCATTACATCCATACATACATCGATACATACATACAT
>NW_017089066.1:0-363 GCF_001483705.2 Eufriesea mexicana
ACTTTACGCATTACTCGATAAACTGAAAGAAAGAAGATGGTAGCAGAAGAATAAACTCCATATAGGCATTCAAAGAGAAGTGGTAAACTCATAAACGAATTATTTACATTCACGATACAATACACTCTGATAAACCCACATCCAAGGGATCTAGAACTTACATGATTTACGATCTACTCATTTACAACTCAACTTTACTTATTACTCGATAAACTGTAAAAAAGAAGATGGTAGCAGAAGAATAAGCTACATATACATATTTAAAGAAAATTAACAAATCCATATACGAGTTATCTACAACCACGATACAATAGACCCTAATAAAGCCACATCCAAGCGATCTAGAATTTACACGATCTACGA
>NW_017089067.1:0-363 GCF_001483705.2 Eufriesea mexicana
TGGATTGATGGCCGTATGAATGGATGGATGTATGGATGGACGGATGTACGGATGAATGGACGTACGGAAGAATGGATGTATGGATGGATTGAGGTGTGGATGAATGGATGTATGTATGGATGGATGTATGAATGTATGGATGTATGGATTGATAGCATTATGGATGGATGGATGTATGGATGTATGGACGTATGGATGAACGAATTTATGTATGTACGGGTGTATGAATGTTTGGATGGATGGATGGATGTATTGGTGTATGTATGGATGTATGGATGGATGGATGGGTTGGTGGCTTGATGTATGGATGGATAGATGTATGGATCAATGGACGTATGGATGGGTGGATGTATGGATGGACGA
>NW_017089068.1:0-363 GCF_001483705.2 Eufriesea mexicana
TGTATGGATTTATTTATGTGTGAAGGTACGAATGTATGGATGTACGGATGTATGGATGCAAGGGTCTCTATATGTATGCATGTATGGGTGGCTGGAAGTATGAGTGGATGGGTGTATGGATGTGTGGATGTATGAGTGTATGGATGGATGGATGTATGGAACGATAGATGTATGGATGTGTGCTAATATGTATGGATGGATGTATGGTACGATGAATGTACGGATGCGTGGATGTATGGATGGATGGATGTATTGAAAGGTGGATATGTAGATGGATGTATGTATGGATGAATGGTTGTTTGGGTGGACGAATGTATAGATGGATTGAGGAATGGATGGACGGATGTACGTATGTATGAATGT
>NW_017089069.1:0-363 GCF_001483705.2 Eufriesea mexicana
AATTTCTTAGGTCCAATATTGATTAAATAGTCCTGATCTTGATTGCAACCACATACAATTGTATCGTATTTTACACTTTTTCGTTCAAAATTATACGTTTTCAATATGACTTGGAATATTGAATTAAATTCTCTTAATTGTTTATAAGATAGGTCACGACTTACATATTCTTTCTTAACGCAATTAAGTGATTAATTACTGCTTAAAATGTATTGTACACAGCATTGAATTACGATTCCTGCTTTGTGTTTCTCGAAAATTTTGTCAAAAATCATGAATATCCAAAAAGAAAGGGGAAAAAGAATTTCAAATCTCAGGACTTTCCAGTTTTCCATGTATAATACAAGGATGACATTTATTTCT
>NW_017089070.1:0-363 GCF_001483705.2 Eufriesea mexicana
TTTACGTTGTTTCTATTATTTTTTATTGAAATGAATGTTTATATAGGAGTTTTAAGCTTTCATGTATTTGTTGCAAAAAGGAATTATTAAAATATTTTAATAATATAATCGTTTATTGTAAATTTGGAAAGTAAGTTCGATATAATTGATTGATATACGTAAGTAATTTTCGGAAATAAAGAAATTGATGACAAGTGAATTTGTTGTTGGAAAAGTCTTTTTAAGAGCGTGCAATAAATTAGATTGTCGAGAATATTTGAGAACGTTAAACCGAATTGCGTTAAATTGAAATTCGATGAATAAATTTTTCTTATTGCCGCCATATCGTCACGGTATTTTCAAATATTTCTTCACTTGAATTTG
>NW_017089071.1:0-363 GCF_001483705.2 Eufriesea mexicana
ATACCGTGGTAGCTTGCTTTATTAATTCTTAATTAAACTAACTTCTTTTAGAAAGTAATTTCTCGTAAAAATTGCTAGCCAGGTTTTCCTTCTTTCCATTTAAATGACACGTCTCTGGAAATCATCATAGCTTCCTTGCTATTTATTCAATAGGATGATCACACTACCCTATTCTTGCCATCCCTTGGCACCCTTTTCCCTTCTAAAGGCACAACCAACTTGAACTCTTTTATCTTGTGGTAGCCAATTACTTTACTGTTTCACAATGAAGCATAAAATTAATAATTATGCAAACTTCTTTTAAAAAATAATTTCTGGTAAAAATTCCTAGTCAGATTTTCCATCTTTCCATTTCAATAACAC
>NW_017089072.1:0-363 GCF_001483705.2 Eufriesea mexicana
ATGTGTGTAGGTATGGACGTATGGATGTATGGACGTATGGATGTATTGATTTATGGTTGAATGCATGTATGGATGTATGGATGTATGGATGTATGGACGGATGGGTGGGTGGATGGATGGATGGGTGGATGAACGGTTGCGTGGCTAGACGGATGATTGGATCGGCGGACGGATGGTTGTGTGGACGTCTAAATGTATGGATGTATGGATGGATGGGTGTATGGATGTATGGATTTATGTATGGATGGATGGATGTATGGATGTATGGATTTATGTATGTACGTATGTATGAATGAATGAATGTACAGTTGTATGGATGTATGGATGTCTGAATGTAGGGATGTGCGGCTGTATGGATGTTCG
>NW_017089073.1:0-363 GCF_001483705.2 Eufriesea mexicana
ATTCGGTGGATTTCTGCGCTCTACTGTGCTATAGTATGTCCTGCTTTACTCTGCGGATGGCAGAAATAGCGGTCTCGGCGCGTCAGGTTGTGTGAGGCTATGCTTGTGTATGTTCTGTTTGTTTGGGCTGGACATGGGTAGCTTCGACTTTTATGATATACACATCGATCCTATGGATTTCTGCGTCCTAGGCTCCACTAATTTGTTCTGCTTGGCACTGGGTACGCCAGCAGTATTTGTCGCGGCACGTTAGGTTGAGCCAGGATACGTTTGGTTATGTTACTGTTGGTTGGGTTAGGAGGGGATAGCTTTGCCTTTAGTGCTGTGCTCTGCTATTAGGTGGATCTCTGCGCCCTACTGTGC
>NW_017089074.1:0-363 GCF_001483705.2 Eufriesea mexicana
TTGGGCCTGTTAGTGTACTCGTCGTTAAGGCTTCTAGCAGGCCCTGCCTTAGACGAGGGATTCTTAGGTAGCATAGGAATTTGTATTTACGAAGGTCGAGGATTCACCGAGGACTAACCTAACCTCGAACCTCCGTTTGCCGTCTAGTGGTAAGGGTGTGAACGTTGGTCACTACGTGTGCGAGGGTTCCCCCACAGGGGTACGAAGATCTCTTGTGGTTCCTACGGCACTGCCTAGTGGTATCCTGACGGCCATCTTGCTATGACAGATAGCGAATAGAAAGACGCAAGGAAGGAATGTGTTTCGTCCTGGGCCTACTAGTGGACTTGCCATTAAGGCTTTCTAATAGCAGGCCCTGCCTCA
>NW_017089075.1:0-363 GCF_001483705.2 Eufriesea mexicana
CCCCCCCCCCCCCGACCAGGGCACAACAGAACATATTAGAGGAGAGCGGAGTTCAGAAATCCATAGAATCGCAGTGTATAACGGAAACGACAAAGCCATCCAAACACGACCCAAACGAATATAAACGAGCCGAACGAAGCATAACTCGACTTAGCGAGCCGCGGCCAATATTGCTCGCATCCCAGGGGTCGAGCATAGTGTAGTAGAGCAGTGTAGAGCGCAGGAGTCCACCGAATAACAGGATATAGCACAAAAGCTAAAGCCACCACACCCTAACATAACCAATCTTCTTATAACCAAGCGTAACATAACTCAACCGAACGTGCCGCGACCACTGTCGCTGGCCTCCACATGGCGAAGCGG
>NW_017089076.1:0-363 GCF_001483705.2 Eufriesea mexicana
TATTCTAACATATCCAAACGAAACCTAACACAACCTAACGCACCACGGCCACTATTTCTGGAGTTCCCAGAGCAAGGCCGGGAATATTAGATCAAAGTGGAGCGCAGATATCAACCGAATAGCAGCGTGTAGCACAAAAGTCATAGCGACCCTATGGTAACCTAACCAAGCGTAACTTAACCAAACGCAGCCCAACACAACCCAAGGCCCGATACCACTATTGCTGGGATATCGACCGCCAAGTAGAGCAAATTACAGCAAAGTAGGTCGCAGAAATCCACCGACGAGCAGTGTATTGCACAAAAGTCAAAGCTATCCTTTCCAAACCTCTCCAAACGTAAGACGAGCGGACGTTACGTAACT
>NW_017089077.1:0-363 GCF_001483705.2 Eufriesea mexicana
TTCTTGGAATTGACAATAATTCAGTGGATTTCTGAGCTCTACTGTGCTCTACCGTACTCTGCTCAGCTCTGGGGGGGGGCATCAATAGTGGTCCTTGCTCGGTAGTTACAGTTAGGTTACGTTCGGTTATGTTACGATTGGTTAGGTTTGGAGAGGATAGCTATCTTTTGGGCTATACCCTGATAATCGGTGGGTCTCTGCGCTCTACTGCGATCTCATTTGCTCAGCTTGGCTCTGGGAAGGACAGCAATCGTACTCTCGGCACATTATATTGATTTACTCTACGTTCGTTTTGGTTAGGTTAGGTCAGGTTAGGTTAGATTATCATTGACTTTTGTGCTTCACGCTGCAACGCCGCTGGTT
>NW_017089078.1:0-363 GCF_001483705.2 Eufriesea mexicana
TGCCGTGTCCATTGCTCCTGACCGCGCTAGGGCAAAGCAGAATGCAGCAGAGCGCAGTAGATCACAAAGATCCGCCGAAAAGCAGTGTATAGCACGAAAGACAAGGCAGCACATTCTAACATAGCCAAACGTGACATACCCAAACGTAGCCTAGCACAACCTAACATGACGAGACTACTATTGCTGGCCTCCACATGGACAAGCAGAATGTACTAGAGCGCTGTGGTGCCCAGATATCAAACTCTATGCTGTGAATAGCACAAAAGTCGAAGGTATCGCAACACAACCAGACGAAACCTAACCTAACCAAGCGTGGCATTGCTCAATGGAACGTACCGCGACCACTTATCCTGGCCACCACAC
>NW_017089079.1:0-363 GCF_001483705.2 Eufriesea mexicana
TAACCGAACCTAACAAAGCGTAACATAACGAAACGTAGGTTATTCGAACCCAACGTGCCTGGACCATCATTTCTGGCCTCCCCATCGCCAAGCTGAACGTATTAGAGGAGTGCAGAAATCGAAGATGCCGCGCCCTAACCTAACCACACCCAGTATAACCGGACGTAACCTATCTGAATCCAACGTGCTGCGACCACTATTCCTGGCTTCCCTGGAGTGGCGTAATGAATAGTAGAGAAAAGTGAAGCGTAAGGTATCAACGAAAATAATTGTATATCACAATAGCCAAAGCTATCATCTCCTACCTTAACCAGACGTAGCGTTACCAAACGTAACCGATCACTGCCTAACCTCCCGTGACCA
>NW_017089080.1:0-363 GCF_001483705.2 Eufriesea mexicana
AGACCACGCGACCAGGAAGATCAAGGGATCGACGCGATACCCCCTTGATACCTCCCTGAAACAGTATGATATATTATATTTATTACATTACATATAATATATTATATATATCAAACTTTTCATGTTATAATACCTTACACTTAAATGATTTGCCTCCTTTTTGGGTTGTTATAAAACATTATACGATAACTAAGTATTAGGATAACTATATGATATATTTTATATTATATTATATATATTAGACTTTGTCCTATTATAATATATTATCTTTAAATGCTTTATCTCATTTTTGGGTTGTTATAAAATATTATACGCTAACTAAGTATTAGGATGATGATGTGTATATATATCTATGTGATGTAT
>NW_017089081.1:0-361 GCF_001483705.2 Eufriesea mexicana
CATTACAATGCTGCGGAATCTGGCTGGAAAAATCAATTTTATTGACATTTTCGACTAATATCGACGTGAGCTAACTTTCTTGCATAGACAAGGAGGTAAGATTATATTGGCAAGCTATAACCATTGCAATGCTAAAGAATCTGGTTGGAAAACTCAATTTTATTGACATTTTCTAATAATATCGTGGTGAGCTAACTTTCTCGCATAAATAAGGTGGAAAGATACTACTGGCGTTCTATAGGCTTTGCAATGCTAAAGAATCTTGCTGGAAGGTTCATTATCATTGACACTTTCGATAATTATCGTGGTGAGCTATCTTTCTTGCATAAATAAGCAGGGTAGATTCTATTGGCGTGCTGTA
>NW_017089082.1:0-363 GCF_001483705.2 Eufriesea mexicana
GCATTTCTGCGCGATACAGGACTGTAATATTCTCAGCTTGGCTCTGAGAAGGCCAGCAATAGTGGTCTCTGCACGTTATGTCGAGTGAGGTTACGTTCGGTTAGGTTGGGTCATGCTAGGTTTTGTCAGGATATCTTCAACTTTTGTGCTGTACACTGATATTCGGTGTATTTCTGCGCTCTGCTGTGCTCTATTATGTTCAACTTGGCCCTGGGGAGCGCAGCAAAAGCGGTCACGACACGTTAGTTTGAGTCAAACTATGTTTGGATATGATGTGTTGGTTTGGGATTGATTTGGGCAGCTTTGACTCTTCTTATGTACTCTGCGATTCCGTGGCTTTCTGTGCCCTACTGTCCACTAATG
>NW_017089083.1:0-363 GCF_001483705.2 Eufriesea mexicana
TAGATATATGGATCGATGGATGTATGGATGGGTGGTTGTATGGATGGCTGGATGTATGTGCGGGTGGCTGTATGGATGGATGGATCTATGGATGTATGTATCGATGAATGTATGGATGTATGTAAAGTTGTATGAATGTATGGATGGATGGATTTATGGATGTGTGGATGTATGAATGTACGGATGGATGGATGCATGTATGTATAGATGTATGGATCGATGGATGTATGGATGGGTGCTAGTGTGGATGAATGGTTGTATGGTTCGATGGATGTATGGATTGTTGGATGTATGGAAAGATGGATGTATGGAAAGATGGATGTATGTATGGATGTATGTATGGGTGAGTGGTTGTATGCATTG
>NW_017089084.1:0-363 GCF_001483705.2 Eufriesea mexicana
CAGTGTACAGCACAAAGCTCGTAGCTATGCTATCCTAAACTTGCCAAACGTAACATATCTCAAACTATCGTGCCGAGACCACAGTTGCTGGCTTCCCCAGATACAAGCGGAGCACACAAGCGCACAGTAGAGCGCAGAAATGCACCGAAATGCAGTGGCTAGCAAAGAAGTCAATGCTATCCTCTGCTAACGTAGGATAGGGAGGCCAGCAATAGTGTTCGCGGCACGACAGGTTTAGTCAGGTTACGTTTGGCTATGCTACTATTGGTTAGGTAAGGGTAGCATGGCTTTGGCTCTGGCGATATAAACTACTGTTCGGTGGACTTCTGCGCTATAATCATCACCAGTATGTTCTGCTTGGTT
>NW_017089085.1:0-363 GCF_001483705.2 Eufriesea mexicana
CAATACATACATCCACCCATACATCCATGCATCCATCCATCCATCCATCCACACATACATCCACACATCCACCATCCCTATATCCATAAATCCATCCATTCGTACATCAATCCATCGTTACATCCATCCACCCATCCATCCATACATATACGCATCCATACATCCATACATCCGTACATCCGTCCATCCATACGTCAATCCATCCATACATACATTCATCCATACAGGCATCCATCCATACATACATCCATCCATACACGCATACGCCCATGCATCCATACATCCATACGTACATACATCCATACATCCATACATCCTTACATCCGTCGGCCCATACCGCATTCAATCCATACATCCATCCAT
>NW_017089086.1:0-363 GCF_001483705.2 Eufriesea mexicana
TAACAAAAAAGTATTAACCTATTCATGTTAAGAAATCATTAGTTTAGGAGATATGAATTAGCATCCTGTATATTGATGAAGATAGTTGCATGGGAATATTTATGTTATATAGCATTAGGCGAAATAATTTCCATCGTCTTGCACTGTGTGGTTTTTAATTATGGAAGTTCCTAGTATTTATACTAATTTCATCCATGTTTGAATTTGTGTTAAGTATAATTTTACTTTACAACGAAAGTAACTCGTCCTTGTGTGGATTGGTATGGCAAATTCATGCCAAATAGTAGGCTAATACAATGTATGGAAATTTTGCATACAGGTCCATATAAATTGTCTTCGAATAAATATAGTATATTATAGTAT
>NW_017089087.1:0-363 GCF_001483705.2 Eufriesea mexicana
CTTACATCCGTACATCCATACATCCGTACATCCATTCATGCATACACCCTTACATCCAATCATCCATACATCCATCCATACATCCATACATCCATACCTCAATCCATACATTCATGCATATATACATCCATACGTCCATACATCCATACATCCATGAATCCATACATCCATCCATCCAAACATCCATCCACCAATCCATCAATCGATCCACGCATCCATGCACACACCAATACATAGATTCATACATACACCTATACATTCATCCATACACACGTCCATACATAAATTCTTGCATACATTCATACATTCACCCACACACGCATCCATACAAACATCCGTACATACATCCATGCATACATCCAT
>NW_017089088.1:0-363 GCF_001483705.2 Eufriesea mexicana
GAAAAAGTCGTCGAGTGCAAAGGGTTAGAAACCTCTGGGACTCAAACGGTTAACCAGTTAGCTCTGATCGACGAGTATACTCGTCACGTAAAAGTGGTAGGATTTTGTGTCATGACGAGTATACTCGTCATGCGTAAAAAGTAGCGAATATTGGCTATTTAAATAGTAATTTTTGTGAAAAATAAAATTAAATAAATAAAATAATCGAATACGATGGCGCTTGTTTAACACTTTGCGTACCACCCACGAGTTTTCTCGTGTTTCACGCGTTATCTGTTATGGACCATAGATGTTAACACGCTGTCTTGTCAAAACGTGCGGTCCCTGGCGTATGCTTAGAGATTTCTATGCGGTACGCAATGT
>NW_017089089.1:0-363 GCF_001483705.2 Eufriesea mexicana
CAAAGTTATCCTCTCCTACCATAACCAATCGTGACATAACCAAACACGGGCTTACTCAAGCTAACGTGCCGCGACCACTATTGCTGGTCCCTGCAGAGCCAAGCAGAGCTCATTAGTGGACAGTAGAACGCAGAAACCCGTAGAATCGCTCTCTGTATCAGAAAAGTCATAGCTACCTAAGCGCAAACCAAACCAACGGAGCATAACCAAGCATAGCCTAACTCCAACTATCGTCCCGAGGCCGCCATTGCTGCTCTCCCCAGAGCCAAGCTGGACATACTAGAGCACAGCAGATGCCAAAAAGCCACCGAATAGCAGTGTGCAGCACAAAAGTTGAATAAAACCTTATCAGATATTGCCTGA
>NW_017089090.1:0-361 GCF_001483705.2 Eufriesea mexicana
CCGATGTTAGTCGAAAAAGTCAATAAAATTGTATTTTCCAGCCAGATTCTACAGGACTGCAATTGCTATAGTACACCAATAGAACCTTTCCTCCTTATTTATGCACAAAAGTTTGCTCACCACGATATTAGTCGAAAATGTCAATAAAATTGAACTGTCTAGACAGGTTCTACAGCATTGCAATTGCTATAGCACGCCAAAAGGATCTTTCCTGCTTACTTACGCAAGGAAGTTAGCTGACCCCGATATTAGTCGAAAATGTCGATAAAACTAAATTTTCCAGGAAGATTCCATAGCCTTGCAATGCCTATAGCACACCAATAGTATCCTTCCTCCTTATTAGTGAAAAAAAGTTAGCTCA
>NW_017089091.1:0-363 GCF_001483705.2 Eufriesea mexicana
TCAATAAAATTGAATCTGACTGGAACATTCTATATCATAGCAATGGCTATAGCACGCCAATAGTATATTTCCTCCTTACTTATGCAAGAAAGTTAGCTCACCTCGATATTAGTCGAAAATGTCAAGGAAACTGAATCTGCCAGGCACATTGTAAATCATTGCAATGGCTATAGCACGTCAAAAGTATCTTTCCTCCTTATTTGTGCAAGAGAGTTAGCTCAATACGATATCAGTCGAAAATGTCAATAAAATTGAACTCTCCAAACAGATTCTCTAGCATTGAAATGGCTATAGAACGATGATTGCATCATTCCTCGTTAGTTTTGTAAGAAAGTTATCTCACCACGATATAAGTCAAAAATG
>NW_017089092.1:0-363 GCF_001483705.2 Eufriesea mexicana
TATTGGCGTGCTGTAGCCATTGCAATGCTATAGAATCTGAATGGAAAATACATTTTTAATGACATTTTGGACTAATATAGTGGTGGGCTAACTTTCTTGAATAAATAAGGAGGAATGACACTAGTGGCGTGCCGCAGCCATTACAATGCTATAGAATCTGGCTGGAGAATACATTTTTATTGATATCTTCGACTAATATCGTGGTGAAGTAAAATTCTTGCATATATAATAATGAAATATTCTATTGGCGTGCTATAACCATTGTAATGCTATATAATCTGGCTGGAGAATACAATTTTATTGCCATTTTCTACTAATATAGTGGTGAGCTAACTTTCTTGCATAAATATGGGGGTAAGATTC
>NW_017089093.1:0-363 GCF_001483705.2 Eufriesea mexicana
TCAACATAACTTGCCGCGAGCTATATTGCTGGCCTCGTCAGGGCAATGCAGAATACAATAGAGCACAGTAGAGTGCAGAAATCCACAGAATGACAGTGTATAGTGAGAGAGCCGAAGCCATACTAACGGAAAATAGCATAGACAAGCCTAACCAAACGAAACATAACTCAACCTAGCGTGGCGAAAAAATTATTGCTTGGTTCTGCAGAG
Organism: Eufriesea mexicana; assembly: GCF_001483705.2. Classification (NCBI taxonomy): domain Eukaryota; kingdom Metazoa; phylum Arthropoda; class Insecta; order Hymenoptera; family Apidae; genus Eufriesea; species Eufriesea mexicana. The sequence goes on from NW_017089093.1 coordinate 211, forward strand.
CCAAGTAGAAAATATTAGATCACAGTAGAGCGCAGAAATCCACTGAATGGCAGTGTACATCACAAATCTCGAAGCTACCACATTCTAAAATAACGAACGTAACCTAACTCATCCGAACGCGACGAGACCAGTATTGTTAGCCTCCTCAGAGAC
>NW_017089094.1:0-363 GCF_001483705.2 Eufriesea mexicana
ATCAAACTGAACGGAACCTAATTAAGCCTATCGTTGCGAGACCACTATTACTGGCATCCCCGGAGCCAAGCAGAAAATATTAAATCACTGCGGAGCGCATGGCTCAATCCAATAGCTCTGCATGGCATAAAAGTCAAAGCAATCCTACCCTAACCTAGCCAAAGGTAACGTGACCAAACGAAACCTAACTCAAACTACCGTGACGAGACTCAATTGCTGCCTTACAGAGGACCAAGCAGAAGAGATTAGAGGAGAGGAGAGCGTCGAAACCCATAGAACCGCAGTGTATAACAGTAAAGGCGAAACTCTCCGAACGTGGCCCACCAAATGTAGCTCAACCTAACGTTCCCTAACTCAACATAA
>NW_017089095.1:0-363 GCF_001483705.2 Eufriesea mexicana
TTTCGAACGCGAAGCGACTCACGCTCGTGCCGGTCACAAGATACCTTCTCCATTTTCTTCTAGAAAATACAAATCGATTTGTGATTTGTTTTTGTTGGAAATCGCCGATTCGTGGTTTCTTCCCGAAATGGTACTCTACACTATCCTAGATATGACAGATACGTAATACGTCATTATTCAATTTAAAGTGTAAGGAATACTGTCCGTTTATTGAAAAAAATTGAGAAACGAGGATAATCGATAAATTTATAACTGAGATGTTGATATAGAATGCCAAGGGCACAAAAGAAACACATTTCTTCTGGGAGAAATTTTGAATTAGTCTTTTTCATATTGAACTTGCCATGCTATATATGATTAATC
>NW_017089096.1:0-363 GCF_001483705.2 Eufriesea mexicana
AAGAGAAAAAAAATCATTTGATAATTATAATTGTGCTTCAGAAATAAATTTAATGTATAAATCGCTTTCTCCTGATGTCCCATCTCCATAACCGTAATGTTTGCCATTACTATCTAAATTAAGTGAAGTTAAATCAATAACATAATAATATCATATCCTGGTTCTTATTTCTGAAGCATGAGTGCCTAGAAAATAAGTAGTTGTGTACCTTGTTTAAAGAATACCCGCTTCTTCTCTCATTTCAATATAAACTGTTTAAAAATGATCATTATTTTCCACTCCACCAGTGGAAAATAACTGAACTGTATTTACCTAATTTATTTTTATCAAATAAAGGGTTACGTTCATATATTTGCATATATA
>NW_017089097.1:0-364 GCF_001483705.2 Eufriesea mexicana
TACCTAAACTCAATTTAACGTGCCACCACCACTATTGCTGGCCTCCCAATATCGAAGCGGAGGATGTTTGAGCAATGTAGAGCGCAGAAATACACCGTATATCTGCGTATAGCACGAAAGTCAATGCTATCCTAACCAAACCTGACCAAACGTAACCAAAGCGAACGCAACATAACTCGACATAACGTGCCGAGACCACACTTGCTGGCCCGCCCATAATCGAACAGCGTATACTACAGCAATGTAGGGCGCAGACATGCACCGGATAACAGAGTATAGCACAAAAGTCAATGCCATCCTATCCTAACCTAGCCAAACGTAACATAATCAAACGCAACATATCTCAGACTAACGTGCCGAGACC
>NW_017089098.1:0-364 GCF_001483705.2 Eufriesea mexicana
TTGATATTCTAATTAACTTGGGCTAGTGGATTGAATTTGCTGTTTCAATACATATTCTAATTATTATTTTTAATTGAGTATTTCAATTATTCCAAGTAAACAGCTTGGAATATTGGTCAACCAGATAGTTTGATACGGTTTGGTTTGCGGCTTGAATTTGTGCACAATATCATAGTCTTTATTAATGTCTAGTTTATTTATTTAGTGATTTATCTATAGAGGAATAACACATCAGAAGAATTACAAGAAAATTTTTACAGTGAGTTATAACGGTAACGGTAACAGAGAAAAATAGGAATAAAGCAGGGAAATAAAGATAAAAATAAAAACATGCAAATATACTAGGAGACGAGATGTGTATAAG
>NW_017089099.1:0-364 GCF_001483705.2 Eufriesea mexicana
AGTTGGGTAGCAGGCGACACATCGCCCCCGCCATACCTTCCAGACGTGGTTCCAGCGCGAGAATATGTTCGTCGAATTTCCAGTGGCTGTCGTGGAGGAGACCGAGGTATTTCAGCCTGTCCCGTACCTCGACCACGACGTTCCCCGCGGGCATCAGGGACTTGGGAGGCTTCCCGTGGTGCCGATGGCAGAACCACATTGCCTCGGTCTTCTCGGGGGAGATACACAGCCCTAGCCGCTGGATCCTATTCGCCACGAGCGCCACGCCGCTTTCTGCGCGCAGCGTAGCCTCCTCCCAACTCGACCAGGCGGCCATCACCAGAGTGTCGTCCGCGTAACACGTCAGGCTCAGGCCGCGGGGGAG
>NW_017089100.1:0-364 GCF_001483705.2 Eufriesea mexicana
GGCTAAGTTTGGTTAGGATATCATTATCTTTTGTGCCGTGCAATGCTATTCGATGGATCTATGAGCTCTACCTTGCGCCAGTCTGCCTGCTTGGCTCGAGGGTGTGGGGAGAGGTGTTGGCAGTTGCAGAGATTGCGGTTTGGGCACATTTGGTTGAGTTAGGCTATGTTTGGCTATGTCCTGTTTGTTTGGTTTTGGCTTAGGCAGTTGTGACTTTACCGATATACACACCGATTCTGTGGATTCCTGCTCTCTACTCTCCACTAGTGTTATCTGCTTGCCTCTTGGGTGGACAGCAATTGTGGTCGCGGCACGTTAGGTTGAGTCTGGCTACGTAAGGTTAGGTTGGATTAGACAAAGTGTG
>NW_017089101.1:0-363 GCF_001483705.2 Eufriesea mexicana
CCTACCAATCGCAACAAGGCGGTACGTAACCTAATTCAACCTAACCAAACGTAATTGAACCAAGCATAACCTAACTCAGCCTAACGTCCCGTGACCACTATCATTGGTATCCCCGGAGCCAAGGAGAACAGACTAAAGGACAGTAGAGCGCAGAAAGCCACCAACTAGCATCGAATAATACAAATGTCGAAGGTACTCTTACCCTACCTGACCTAACCCGACTTAACCGTACGTAGACTAAATAAACCTAACGGGCCGAGACAACTATTTCTGGCCTCGTCGGAGCCAAGAAGGGCGAAATAGAGCAGAGTAGAGCGCAGAAATCCACCGAATAGCAGTGCATAGCGCAAAAGTCAAAGAAAT
>NW_017089102.1:0-364 GCF_001483705.2 Eufriesea mexicana
ACAACCAAACGTGCCGATAACAGTATTCCTGGCGTCTGCAGAGACAAGCAGAGTGCGGTAGCTCTCAGAAGTGCGCAGGAGTCCATGGAATAGTAGCGAGAGACACGAAAGTCAAAGCCATCCTAACCGAACTTAGCCTAACCTAACCAAACCAAGCGTAATATGTCTCAGCCGAACCTGCCACAACCGCTGTTGCTGGCCTCCCGAGGGAAAGCAGATGATTGCAGCTCAGCGCATTGCACAGGTATCGAACGTACAGCAGTGTATAGCACAAAAGCCAAAGCTATGCTAGCCAAACTTATCCGAACCTGGCCAAGCCATGCGTAACCTAACTCAAACTTGCGTGCCGAGACCACTATTTCTG
>NW_017089103.1:0-364 GCF_001483705.2 Eufriesea mexicana
TTCAATTAGACAATCAGCATTCGCTTCTTTACTTGGCACATGATAACTCTGCAAGGGTACGTCCTTTCAATGCAATTATAAAAGTTCATAAATTAATCACAGAAATTCAGTAATTTGTTAATTTCTCTCTGAGTGAGCAGGAGGGTGCATGGGAAAGAAGAAGAAGATTGCAAAAAAACGGAAGAAACATTGTTGTGTCCATGGAGCTATGCCTACATCACGGTAAGGAATGTAAGCCTTTATATAAACATAACCTTCAGTTGTAAATAAATAGTGTGAGACATAAACCATTGTTTTTTCATCTTTTATTAGTGATAGCAGAACCTGGTTGTAAAGTAACAATATACTGTTGAAACAAACAGGC
>NW_017089104.1:0-364 GCF_001483705.2 Eufriesea mexicana
AAATTCGAATAGAGTATAATAGATCACAGCAGAGCGCAGAATTCCACCGAAGTGCCGTGTACACCCCAAAAGTCAAAGCTATCCTCTCCTAACCTAACCGAACATAATTCAACTCAACCCAAAGTGCAGCGACCACTATTTCTGGCCTCCCCAAGGTGCAACAGGGTCTAGTAGAGTACAGTTCGGCGCACAAATCCGCGGAATAAGAGCATATACCACAAAAGTTAATCCTGCTCAGTCCTAGCATAACCAAACCTATCATAAACGGACGTACCGTAGCAGAAACTAACGTGCCGCGACTACTGTTCAGGGCCAACCCACAGTCGAGTAGAGTATAGTAGAGAACTGTAGAGCGTAGAAATTC
>NW_017089105.1:0-364 GCF_001483705.2 Eufriesea mexicana
AGAAAGTAATTATACTGGATTATACGACACTGTAAACACCTCAGCTGAATGAAAAGGTTTAATCAAACATTATTGGATAACACATGAGCACTCCTGTACGACTAGAATGGAAAAGAAATTGTGTATGAAAGCTGTGTATTTTGCAACTTATTTATAGAATAAAAGTTCAGCAACAGCAATGAAAACAACTGCACATAGAAAGTACGTAGGAGAAAGATCTCACATATAAATTACTCCTTTTTGGAGGAATTAATATTCTTCGAAGTCTGAGAGTAATAGAGCAATTTTGTGTGCAGATTTATTTCAAGGAAAGTAAACTCTGCAAGAATTACCCAATGAATATTACTGATTAAGATTTGTATTG
>NW_017089106.1:0-364 GCF_001483705.2 Eufriesea mexicana
CAACCAAACGTAGCCCGGCTCAACCTAACGTTCCGAGACCGCTATTGCTGCCCTCCCCAGAGCCAAGCAGGACGTGCCAGAGGACAGTGGAGCGCAGAAATCCACCAGAAAGCTGCGTACAGGGTAAAAGTTGAAGCTAACCCAACAAAGCATAACCCATCCCAGCCTAATCGAACGCAACCTGACTAAACTTACCGTGCCGAGACCACTATTGCTGGCCTTCCCATAGCCAAACTGAAAATATCAGAGCACTGTAGGACACTGAAACCCACCTAATAGTGGTCTATAGCACTAAAGTCAAAGCTGTCATATCCTAACATAACCAATTGTTACATAACCGAACGAAACATAACTCAACCTAACG
>NW_017089107.1:0-364 GCF_001483705.2 Eufriesea mexicana
CATTAATGGACTTTATGGTGTTGACGAATTAAATGGAAACATACAGACTGGAACATTATTAGTAAAGAGGAACAAGAAGCTGGTAGTGATACAGAAAATTGAGCCAGCTAAATATAGTAAACATGAAAGAGTTGTCCAAGAAAGGCAGTTAGAAATTATACATTTTGATATATGTGTGAGCCTATAGGACCAGAAACATAGAACAGAAACAGGTATACGATGGCAGTCTTAGATTTTACTAATTTTCTGTTGATTTATTTTATGTTAGCATATACTGAAGCATTACTGAGGTTGTTTAATTGTGTTGCAACAGTAGAAGCAAAGTAGAATAACATACAGATTTAGATGAGATAATGGAAGCAGG
>NW_017089108.1:0-364 GCF_001483705.2 Eufriesea mexicana
CACACATCCAAACATACATCCATACATTCGAAAATACACGCATCCATGCATACGTCCATACATGCATCCATTCAATCTTTCATACATATGCCCTTCCATACACGTATGCATACATCCATACATACTTCCGTTCAGACATCCACCCACACATCTGTTCGTCCATACACCCACCTATCCATTCATTCGTCCAAACATTGATCCATCCACCCATCCATCCATCCGTCCGTTAATACAATCATCCGTGCAGCCAACCATCCATATATCCAGACAAACATCCCCACGCACATCCATAGATATATCGATATAACCATCCTTAAGTCCATTCATACATACATCCATACATCCATCCATCCATACATACAAC
>NW_017089109.1:0-364 GCF_001483705.2 Eufriesea mexicana
TTCAACTTAAAAGTCGAATATGAAAATGAATTTAGTTTATATTCATGAAAATTTAATCAATTAAGAATAATTAAGACCTACCATAAGCATTCTTCCATATGTTCCAAAAACTTTCTAGCGTTTCAAGAAAATCCAGGAAAAGTATAATATTCTTCAACCTAATAAATAAAAAATATTGAAATATTCCAGTCCATCTCTAACAATTATTACTGTAAATAATGGAATATTAAAATGATGAAATACTGGAATATTAAAATAAATTAATGGTAACAATATTAAATAAATTATAATTAAAATAGTATTAAAATTGGAATAATAATAAATTACTCTTTAAAGTTCTCATTTTTAAATCTCCGTATTAATA
>NW_017089110.1:0-364 GCF_001483705.2 Eufriesea mexicana
TAACGTGCCGAGACAACTATTGCTGTCCCCTCAAAAGCCAAACAGGGTACACCAGAGCGTAGTGGAGCGCAGATATCCACCGAATTGCAGAGCATGGCTCAAAAGTCAAAGCTATCCAATCCTAACCTAACTAAGCGTATCATAGCCAAGCGCAACCTAACTCAGACTAACATGCCGAGACCAGTACCGCTGGCCACCGCAGAGCAAAGCAGAATATACTAGAGCATTGCGGAGCGCAGAGATGCGCCGCATTGCTGTGTGCAGCGCACAAGTGGAAGGTACCCTAACGTAATTTGTCCTAAGCTTACCTAACCGAAAGTCACTTACCACAACCTGACGTGCGGCGACCACGGTTGCTGGCATC
>NW_017089111.1:0-364 GCF_001483705.2 Eufriesea mexicana
CCAATCCATCCATCCATCCATGCATCCATACACATTTCAATACACAGATCCATACATACGCCCTTACATTCAACCATACATACATCCATACACACATCCTTACATACATCCATACATACATACATACATACACCCATACCAACACCCAAACACATATCCTTGCATAAAACCATACATACATCCATAGTTACATCCATGCATACATCTATACAAACAAACATACAAACATCCATACATACAAACGTTCTTCCGTCCATGCACCCAACCATTCACCCACCCACTCATCCATACATCCATGCAATCGTACATCCATACATCCATACATACATCCACGCATACATAAACCAAAAACATCCATACATTC
>NW_017089112.1:0-364 GCF_001483705.2 Eufriesea mexicana
TACATAAATCCCTAACTACATCCATATATACATTCATACATGCATCCATACATTCATCCATACATCCATACAACCATCCATCCAAACAATTATCCGTTAGTAAATGCATCTGTCCATCCAGCCTTCCTTCCACCCAATCTTCCGTCCATGCAACCCTCCATTCATCCACCCACACATCCATACATCTATACATCCGTACATCCACATATTCGTACATTCATACACCCATACATCAATACATTCATGCGTCCATACATCTATACGTCATTACATTCTTCCATCCGTATGCTAATCGATCCACACATACATCAAACCGTACATCCATCCATCCATGCACCCATCCATCCATTCATGTATCTCTTCA
>NW_017089113.1:0-363 GCF_001483705.2 Eufriesea mexicana
CTTACGCAAGGAAGTTAGCTCACCACGATATTAGTCGAAAATGTCAACAAAATTGCATTTTCCTGCCACATTCTATACCATTGCAGTGGCTATAGCACTCGAGAAGCATCTTTCCTCCTTACTTACTCAAGGAAGTTAGCTCACCACGGTGTTGTTCGAAAATCTTAATAAAATAGAATTTTCCAGCAAGATTCTATAGCAGTCCAATGGCTATAGCACGCCAAGAGAATCTTTCCTACTTGTTTATGCTTGAAAGTTCGCTCACCACAGTAGTAGCCGAAAATGTCAATAAAATTGGAATTTCCAGCCAGATTCTACAGCACTGCAATGGATGTAGCACGCCAATGGAATCCTTCCTCCTTG
>NW_017089114.1:0-363 GCF_001483705.2 Eufriesea mexicana
TTTGACTGGAAAATTCAATTTTATTGACATTTTCCACTAATATCCCGGTGAGCTAGTTTTGTTATATAAGTAAGGAGGAATGATTCTATTGGCATGCTATTGCCACTGCAATGTTACAGAAGCTGACTGGATAATCCAATTTTATTGACATTTTCCACTAATATCGTGGTGAGCTAAGTTCGTTGCTTAAATATCGAGGAATGATTCTATTGGCATGCTATAGCCACTGCAATGCTACAGAAACTGACTGGATAATACAATTTTATTGACATTTTCGACTAACATCGTGCTGAGTTAATTTTGATGAATAAATAAGGACGACAGATTCTATTGGCATGATATAGTCATTGCAATGCTATAGAA
>NW_017089115.1:0-364 GCF_001483705.2 Eufriesea mexicana
GAAGATTGCCAGGAAATATTGCGACTGACGTGTGATAAAGCCAGGATTAAAACGGCAAACTGGGCCCAAACTGAATACCTCGACGAAAATTTTTACCTTGTGTCATTAGGTACCCCTGTTTAGGATTTTTAAAATCACATTTGTCTTTTGTGGATGTAATTCGTTGGTGACTGCTCTTCGTTCAATATACAATAGATTCCCAAGAAATATTCGAACCTACGCGTGATCAGACCAGGACTGAAACGTCAGACTAGGCCCAAACTGAATACCTCGAGGAAAATTGATGCCTTGTATCATCAGGTCCCCTGTTTAGGATTTTTAAAATCACGTTTATCTTTTGTGGATGCAATTTCTCAAGCACTAC
>NW_017089116.1:0-364 GCF_001483705.2 Eufriesea mexicana
AACCGAACTCAACCTAACGCGCCGCGACCACTATTGCTGGCCTCCAGAGAGTCAATTGGAACATGTTAGTGGAGAGTAAAGCGCAGAAAACCATATAATCGCCGTGTACATCAGAAAACTCTATGCTACCCTATCCTAACCCAAACTGACAGAGCATAGCCAGACATAGCGTAACTCAAACTAACGTGCCGGGACCGCTAATGCTGCCCTTCCAAGAGGCAAGCAGGATGTGCTAGAGAAGAGTAGAGCGCAGAAATGCACCTTTCATCGGTGTACAGAACGAAAGTTAAAGCTACACAAGCCAAACAAAGTGTAACCCAACCTAACCCATCGTAACCTGATTTATCGTAACGTGCCGAGACCG
>NW_017089117.1:0-364 GCF_001483705.2 Eufriesea mexicana
AGTTGCTGTTTAGCATAAATTAGCAGTGAAATAATTAGTCCAACGAATAAGGTACCCTGGTGACGGCTCCACTCAGTGACGTCTCGTCAATTGCTTGCATCTACAGCGATAACGGGTCACCGTCCTTTGCATTATAGAATTGCAAAAGAACTTAAATTATCACCGACCAGTCCAACCAATCGGCTACAATGCTCTGCTGGTGGATGTGCTAAGTACCTTGCGAACAACTTTCAATACGTCTAGCCACAGCCGTACTATGCATTTACTATTCTAGAATTGTTACTAAAGTACATTTCGAGTCGGAAAATACGTGCAACTGGTACAGTATAGTGTTGATGGCCGTACCCAGTATTTCCTCATCAAT
>NW_017089118.1:0-364 GCF_001483705.2 Eufriesea mexicana
TGCTTGTCACCGGGGACGCCATGAATAGTGACCGCGGCACGATAGGTGGAGCTTTGTTACGTAAGGTTGGGTAAGGTGTGCTTATGTTTGGATTGGATAGCTTCGACTTTTGTGCTATACACTGCTATTCGGTGGACTTCTGCGCTCTACCGTGTTCCAATATGCTCTGCTTGGCTGGGGAGGACAGCAACGGTGGTCCCGTCATGTTACTTTGTGTTCAGTTGCGTTTGGTAATGTCACGATTTGTTAGGTTTGGAAAGTGTAGCTTTAACTTCTGTGCCATACACTGCTATTCCGTGGTTTCCTGCGCTCTGCGGTGCTCTGGTATGCTCTGTTTGGCTGTGAGGATGCCAGAAGCCATGGC
>NW_017089119.1:0-364 GCF_001483705.2 Eufriesea mexicana
ATGCCATTTCGACGGTATTATTACTCATCAGGAAATACCACATTGCCAATCCTGTACCCCAGGTAAAACACGATGGCACCTTGACGCTTGGCATCGTATGCGCCAAGTACCTGGAATATGGGGCAATAATTTAGTTCGTTTTCACGTTTGTAACCCCAACCCTTGCACCTCAAATTCGGAAACTCCATCCAGTAACAAAATACATAGACCTACCAAGGATCCATATAAATGCTAGACCTAGTAGCACGCGGCATATAAAAGCACACGATATCAAGATAACGACACAGTCCACTTACTATTCGAAGCCAAACGATCTTCTCAAAGAGCCGTTCGTTACTAATCCTCGTCAAGCAAGAAGGACCTA
>NW_017089120.1:0-364 GCF_001483705.2 Eufriesea mexicana
GAACATATCCGAACATAGCAGCCACGCGTAACATACCACAAGCTTGCGTGCCGAGACCACGATAGCTGGCCCCCGCAGTGACAAGCAGAACATACTGGAGCACTGTAGAGCGCATTAATTCAACGTAAAGCAGTGTACTGCACAAAAGTAAAATCTGCCCAAAACGAACCCAAACAAGCATAGCCTAACCAAACGTAGCCCAATCAAACTAACTTGCCGAGATCATAACTACTGGCCTCCCGAGAGTCGCGCAGAGTACAGTAGAGGAACGTTGAGCGTAGAAGCCCTTCGAATATCTGTGTATAGGACAAAAGTCAAAGCTACACTCTACTCACCTAACCAAACGTTGCATAGCCGTTCGCAA
>NW_017089121.1:0-364 GCF_001483705.2 Eufriesea mexicana
CCGAATGGCAGTGAATGCCACGCAAGTGTAAGATATTTTGTCATAACATAACCAAACTTGTCACATGCAAACGTGGCATAGCTATACCTAACGCGCCGAGACCACTATTGCTGACCTGCACAGAGCCAAGCAGAGCATACTAGAGCACAGTAGAGCGCAAGAGTCCACCGCATTACAGTGTACAGGAGAGAAGTCGAACACATCCAAACCTAACCCAAGCAAACCGAACCTAAACAAACGTAACATAACTCAACCTAACCGGTCTAGACCAATATTGCTGAACTCCGCAGAGACATCCAGTGTATACTAGAGCACAGTAGAGCGCCGAAATCCGCCGCATGGCAGTGTAAAGTACAAAAGCCAA
>NW_017089122.1:0-364 GCF_001483705.2 Eufriesea mexicana
GTGATAGATATGACTTCTGTGGAGTACACTGCTATTCGTTGTATTTCTGCGCTTATCTGCGCTCCAATACGCTCTGCTTGGCACTGTGGATGTCAGCAATCGTTGTCTCGGCAAGTTAGGTTATGTTAGGATTCGTTTGGCTAGGTTAAGTTATGTCAGGTTAGGCTATGATGTGTTTGCCTTTTGTGCTTTGCGCTATATATCGCAGGAATTCTGCGCTCTCCTGTGCTACGGTAAATTCTGCTTTGCTCTTTAGAGGTCAGCAATAGTGGCCCATGCACTTTAGTCTGAGTTAGGTTACGTTTGGCTCTATTATGCCTTGTTATGTTAGGCGAGGATAGCTACGACACTTGTGCTGCGCACT
>NW_017089123.1:0-363 GCF_001483705.2 Eufriesea mexicana
TTTTAACTTATATCGTGGTGAGCTATCTTTCTTTCATAAAGAGGAAGGAATGATGCAATTGGCTTGCTATAGCCATTGCAATGGTATTGAAAGTTGTAGAAAAACTAAAATTTATTGACATTTTCCACTAGTATCGTTGTGAGCTAACCTTCGTGCATAAATAAGGAGGAAGGATCCTTCTGAAGTGCTATAACCATTGCAAGGCAGTAGAATCTGCCTGGAAATTTCAGTTTTACTCAATTTTTCGACTAATATCGTGGTGAGCTAACTTTCTTGCATAAATATCCAGGAAAGTTCCTGTTGCCGTGCTATTGCCATTGCATTGCTATAGTATCTGGCTGGAAAATTCAATTTCATTGACAT
>NW_017089124.1:0-364 GCF_001483705.2 Eufriesea mexicana
GTGTTATCCTAACATCACGAAAAGTAATATAACCGAACGCAGCCTAGCTCAACATAAGTGCCGAAACAACTGTTTATTGCCCCGACGAAGCCATGCAGAATATACTAGAGCACAGTAAAGCGCAGAAATCGACCGCATTGCAGTGAACAGCACATACGTCGATGATACCTTAACCCGACCTCTCCTAGCCTAACATAAATGAACGTAACATATCTCATCCTAACGTGCCGAGACCACTATTGTTGGCCTCCCCAGAGCGAAGCAGGATATACTAAAGCACACTAGAGCGCAGACGTCCGCATGTAACCGTGTTTAGCACATAAGTCTGAACTTTCCCCTCCTAGCCTCACAAAATCTAACACAT
>NW_017089125.1:0-364 GCF_001483705.2 Eufriesea mexicana
TGCTCTACTATACTCTGCTCTACTCTGGGTGACCAGTAATAGTGGTCTTGGCACACTAGGTTCAGATACGGTACTTTTGGTTATGTTATGTTGGCCTTGGTCAGGATTGGGTAGTTTGGACTTCTCTGCGGTACACTGCTATTCCATGGATTTCTGCGCGCTACTCCCCTCTAATATGCTCTGCTTGACCTTGAGGAGGCCAGCAGCAGTAGTCGCGACACGTTAGGCTGAGTTATGCTAAGTTTGGTTAGGTTACGATAGTTTGGGCTATGTTCGCATAGCTTTGACTTTCGTGGTATACACTGCTATACGGTGCATTTCTGCGTTCTGCTCTGCTCTAGCATGTTCTGCTTGGCACTGGGGA
>NW_017089126.1:0-364 GCF_001483705.2 Eufriesea mexicana
GCTCAACCTAACATGCCGATGCCACAAATGCTTGCCTCCCCAGAGCCAAGCAGAATATACTAGGACACACTAGATTGCAGTAATCAGCCGCGTTGCAGTGTAGAGCACAAAAGTGGCAGATATAGTAACCTAACGTATCCGAACGTAGCCGAAATGAATATAATGTTCCGAGACTAGCATTGCTGGCATCCCCAGACCAGTGCAGGGCATATTAGAACTATGTAGAGCGCAGGAAACCACCAAATGGCGGTGTATAGCACAAAAGTCAAAATTATCCTATCCTGAACTAACCAAACGTAACATAACCATACGTAATATATCTCAATATCAGGTGCAGGGACCACTATTGCTGGCATCGACAAGG
>NW_017089127.1:0-364 GCF_001483705.2 Eufriesea mexicana
TATCGCGACGTCACTCGTGCACAGAAGTACATCTGAAGCAACAGCACTCTCGCGAACGGTATTCCAAAGTATACGAATTAACGAGGAACTAATGGCCGAAAGCATTACTCAACAGCCGCTTGCGGAACCGGTAGGTACAAATTTTGAGTTAAAACACTTAACTCGACTCTCCTTTCCATTTTCAAATATCTTCTCGGAGGCCTTTCTATCGCCTTATAAATCCACCTCAAATCTCACAAGGAGAGTGCAAGTCCTTCGAATCACTGATTTAGTTGAAACTTTGCAGGTTTGTAGACTTAGTCATTCGGTTCAAGAAAATATACCATTATAAGGGCGACTTACTCAATAATTTTCGAGATATTTT
>NW_017089128.1:0-364 GCF_001483705.2 Eufriesea mexicana
TATAAGCTGCTGTAGCTTGGTGATTTCATCGCCTAACGCCTTCAAGCCATTGGCAAGTACAGCCATCTACTCGCCAGAGAACGAGTATATTCAAAACTTATAAGCTGCTATAGCTTGGTGATTAGATCGCCTACCGCCTGCAATCCAATGGCAAGTACAGACATGTACTTGCCAGGGAATAAGTCTATTCAATATCTATAATCTGTTATAGCATGGGGAGTAGATCGCCTAATGCCTTCAATCCAATGGCAAGTACAGCCATGTATTTGCCAGAGAATAGGAATATCCAAGATCTATAATTTGTTATAGCTTGGTGAATAGATCGCATAAGGCATTCAATCCAATGGCAAGTATATCCACCTAC
>NW_017089129.1:0-364 GCF_001483705.2 Eufriesea mexicana
GAAATTAGTCAAAAATGTCAATAAAATTGAATTATCCAGCTAGATTCTATAGCATTGCAATGCGTATAACATACCAACAGAATCTTTCCTCCTGATTTAAGGAAGAAAGTTAGCTCTCCACGATTTTAGTCGAAAATGTCAATAAAATTGAATATTCCGGCCAGATTCTACAGCATTGCAATTGCTATAGCACGCCAAAAGGATCTTTCCTGGATACTTCTGCAAGGAAGCTAGCTCACCACGATATTAGCCGAAAATTTCAATAAAATGGAGTTTTGCATCCAGATTCTGTAGCATTGCAGCGGCTATAGCCCGCCCATAGGATCTTTCCCCCATATTTATGCAAGAAAGTTAGCTCACCACG
>NW_017089130.1:0-364 GCF_001483705.2 Eufriesea mexicana
ATTGCAATGGCTACAGCAGGCCAGTAGAATCTTTCCTCTTTATTTATGCAAGGAAGGCAGCTCACCACGATATCAGTCGAAACTGTCAATAGAATTGAACTTTCCAGGCAGATTCCAGTGCATTGCAATGGCTATAGTTCGCCAATAGAATATTTCGTCCTTATTTATGCAAGACAGTTAGCTCTCCACGATATTAGTCAAAAATGTTAATAAAATTGAGTTTTCCAGCCAGATTTTACTGCATTGCAATGGCTATTGCACTCCGAAAGGATTCTTCCTCCATACCTATGCAAGGAAGCTTGCTCACCACGAAATAAGTCGAAAATGTCAATAAAATTGAATTTTCCAGGACGATTCTATAGCA
>NW_017089131.1:0-364 GCF_001483705.2 Eufriesea mexicana
TGAGCACTACGCTGCAATACGGTTCACTTCTGCGCTCTGCTGCGCCATATTATATTCTGCTTGTCGCTGGGGAGGCCAGCGGTAGTGGTTTCGGCATGCTCCGCTTGCTTAAGCTACGTTTGGTTTGGATGGGTTAGGACAGGTTATGTTAGAACATCATCGACCTTTGTCCTATTCACTGTTATTTGGTGGATTTCTGAGAGCTACTGTGCTCTAGTATTCTCTGCTTCCCTCCGTGGAGATCAGAAGTAAAGGTATCGTCATGTTAGGATGAGTTAGGCTAGGTTTGGATATGTTACGATTGGCTAGGTTATGATAGGCTACTTTGACATTTGTGCTATGCACTGCTATTCCGTGGATTTCT
>NW_017089132.1:0-364 GCF_001483705.2 Eufriesea mexicana
AGCGTACAGAGACCACTATTGCTGGCCTTCCCAGAGCCAAGCAAAAAATATCCGAGCACTGCAGGGCGCAGAAATCGACCTAATTGCAGACTATATCTATAATGTCATAGCTATCCCCTCCTAACGAAACCAATCGTAACATAACCAATCGTAACCTAACATCACCTAACCTGCCGCGACCGCTACTTCTGGCCTCTCTAGAGCCAAGCAGAACACATTAGTGGAAAGCATAACGCAGAAATCAATAGAATCGAAGTGTACATCTGAAACGCCATAGCCACCCAAACCAAACCCAAAGCAGCAGGGCATAGCAAAACGTAGCTTGACTCAATCTAGCGTGCCGAGAACGCTAATGCTGCCCACC
>NW_017089133.1:0-364 GCF_001483705.2 Eufriesea mexicana
CAGAAATACACCGCATAGAAATGTACAGCGCAAGAGGTAGAGCCACCGTTTACTAACCCAACAAATCCTAACATAACCATACACAACATAAATGAAAATAACGTGACTCAACCACTATTGCTGGACAAACAAGAGTCGAGCAGAGCATATTATATCATCGTAGAGTGCAGAAATCCACTGATGAGCCGTGTACAGCACAAAAGACGAAAACATCCGGACCAAGCGTAACGTAACAGAAAATAATGTGCCACGTCCGCTGTTGCTGGACTCCTCGGGGACAAGCAGATTCTAGTGGAGCTATACAGCATACAGGTATCGAACGAATAACGGTGTATAGCACAAACGTAAAAACTACCCTTACCAA
>NW_017089134.1:0-364 GCF_001483705.2 Eufriesea mexicana
TATGGATGCATGTATGTATGGATGAATGGTTGTATGGATGGGTGGATATATGGATGGATTGAAATATGGATGGACGGATGTACGGATGTATTGATGCATGGAAGGATGGATCTACGGATGGATGGATGTATGGTTGTATGGATGTATGGATGTATGGATGTATGAACGGATGTATGTATGGATGGGTGGATGTATGGATGGATGGATGTGTTAAAAGGTGGACGTATGAACGGACTTATGTATGGATGAATGGTTGTATGGATGGATGGGTGTATGGATGGATTGAGGTTTGGATGGACGTATGTACGGATGTATGGTTGTCTGGACGGATGGATGGATGGATGTATGGGTGGATTGAGGTATG
>NW_017089135.1:0-364 GCF_001483705.2 Eufriesea mexicana
CCTTGTTACGTTCGGTTTTGTTACGTTTGGTTAGGTTAGGAGAGGATGGCTTTGACTTTAGTGATGTAGTCTGCCATGAGGAGGATTTCTGCTACCTACAGCTTTTTAATATCTTCAGCTTGGGCCTGGGAAGGCCCGCAATCGTGGTCTCGGCACGTTTTGTTGAGTCATGTTACGTTCGGTTAGGTTGGGTTTGGCTATGCTTGTTTGGGATAGCTTTAACTTTCAACCTGTACACTGCTATTTGGTGGACTCCTGCTCTCTATTGCGCCCTAGAATGTCCTGCTTGGCTTTCAGTAGGCCAGTAATAGTTGCCTAGGCACGTTACAATTTGTCATGTTACGTTCGGTTAGGGTGGGTTAAG
>NW_017089136.1:0-364 GCF_001483705.2 Eufriesea mexicana
TTGAATCTTTCCTCCTTATTTATGAAAGAAAGATAGCTCACCATGATATTAGTCGAAAATGTCGATAAATTTGTATTTTCCAAACACATTCAGTATCACTGCAATGGCTATAGAACGCCAATAGATTTATCCACCCTTATTTATGCAAGAAAGGTGGCTCACCGCGATATTAGTCTAAAGGGTCAGCAAAATTGAATTTTCCTGCCAGAGTCCATTGCATTGCAAAGGCTATGGCACGCCAATTGTATCTTCCCCCAGACCAATGCAAGGAAGTTAGGCCACCACGATATTAGTCGAAAACGTCAATAAAATTTTATTTTCCAGGAGGATTCTGTAGCATTCAATGCCTATAGCACGCCAATAG
>NW_017089137.1:0-364 GCF_001483705.2 Eufriesea mexicana
AAATAAGGAGGAAAGATACATTTGGCGTGCCATTACCATTCCAACGCTATAGAATCTTCCTGGTAAATTCAATTTTATTGACATTTGCGACTAATATCGTGGTAAGCTAAATTTAATGCTCAAATAAGGAGGGTAGAGTGTACTGGCGTGCTATAGCCATTGCATTGCTAGGGCATCAATCTGGAAAATTCAATTTTATGGACATTTCCGAACAATATTGTGGTGAGCTAACTTTCTTGCATAAATAAGGAGGAAATACTCAATTCGTGCTGTAGCCGATGCATTGCTATAGTATCTGGCAGGAAAATTCATTTTTATTGTCATTTACGACTAATATCGTGGTGTGCCACCTTTCTTGCATAAA
>NW_017089138.1:0-364 GCF_001483705.2 Eufriesea mexicana
ATTCACACGTAACTGTTTCATTCTGGCACATTCTTTTAAACATTCATACTAAATTCCATTCGCACATATTATATTTATATCATCCCAAATGATTTTCACTTATTCTACCTCATTACCATTCTCACATATGAAACCAATACTCCCAAGTGTAGTGGTAGTATAACTAGTATAGTTACCAATATTAAAACTTTTATATAATACGTGACAATTTTTGCTATAAAGTAGAAGAGAATATCGAGGCAAATTGAACTATTATTTTGTGTAATTTTTCATTCCATGATATTATTCCATAACATTATTTCATATTTCTCTAGAAATTATAAATTATATTTTTATTATATATATTTATTATATCTTTATTACA
>NW_017089139.1:0-364 GCF_001483705.2 Eufriesea mexicana
ATATTTGTCTCGTCATTTGTGGATGAGGTGGGTTACGTTTGGGTCCGTTACGTTTGGCTAGGTTAGGAGAGGTTACCTTGACTTTTGTGCTATACTTTGCTATATCTTGAGTACCTGTGATCTTCTGCGCTCTACTGCATTCTACTTGATTCTGGGGGGAGGGGCGCAGGAGCAGTGATCGCGAGACATCATGTTGAGTTATGCTACGTTCGGTTAGGTAAGGTTAAGCCACGTTAGGATTGGATATCTACGGCGTTTGTGCTCTTCACTGCAATGCGGTGTCTTTCTGCGCTCTGCTATGCCCTAGTTCCTTCTGCTTCTCTCTGTGGATGTCCGCAATACAGGTCTGGTCATGTTAGAAGGA
>NW_017089140.1:0-364 GCF_001483705.2 Eufriesea mexicana
CTATGTCTGTATTGGTTATGTTAGTTCAATTTGGGCAAGGTTATGGTATACTTTTCTGCTATACACTGCAATGTGGCGGATATCTGCGCTCTAGTGTGCACTAGTATGGTGTGATTGCCCCTGTGACGGCCAGTAATAGTGGTCTCGGCATGCTAGATTGAGCTACGCTATGTTCGGCGGTGTTACGTGTGGATAGGCTTGAATAGGACATTCTAGACTTTTGTGCTATACACTGCTAAGCGCACATTCCTGCGAACTACTGCCCTCTAACGTTTTCTGCTCAGCCCTGGGAATGCCTGCCATATTGTTCTCAGCACGTTAGGTTGTGTGATGTTTCGGTAGGTTGGACTACGTTAGGCTATGT
>NW_017089141.1:0-364 GCF_001483705.2 Eufriesea mexicana
TAAGTAGTTGGCTATACATAGCACTGGACTGTAGGCGTTAGATGATCTATTCACCAAGCTATAGCAGGCTATATATTCTGAAAGAATCTGTTCTCTGGTAAGTAGATGGCAATACTTACCACTGGACTGTAGGAGTTGATGATCTATTCACCAAGCTATAACAGTCTATAGATTCTGAATGGGTTTGTTCTCTGGTAAGTAGATGGCTATTCTTAGCACTGGACTGTATGCGTTAGATGATCTATTCACCAAGCTATAACAGGCTTTAGATTCTGAATGGATCTGTTCTCTTATAAGTAGGTGGCTATACTTATCACTGGACTGTAGGCGTTAGATGATCTATTCACCAAGCTATATCAGGCTA